>NW_027040951.1:0-153235 GCF_037179485.1 Ochlerotatus camptorhynchus
TTTCACAAATGGTACGAATCATTCGTTTGTCCTGTCAACTAAAAACCGGTATTTTTGGTATTATTGCAATACATTTTTTATGTTTAACTTGGATTATCTTCAGAATGTTTAGTAAAAAAAAAGTCTTGAATATAACGATCACATATCGTATTAAACCAATCAAGTTGGATAGAGAGCCGGCAAGGTGGACTTACCTCAACACGTCCGACGAACACACAAAATCTTTCAAATCAAAAGCACCCCAATCAAGCCATCCACATTTTGAGATTTGTCAAGAGTTATTCAGGTTTCTACAAGAAAATGACACGATATTTATCCAAATAACAGCTTCTATCTTGAAGTCCATAAAGTACCACAGATTAGAGTTGAAATAGTATTCAATTCCGATGGGATCATTTATTATAAACTAAAACTATGCATCATGCCGGAATTATACAGACAATAACTTGTACTATCAATTGAACACTGTTTGAACAATTGAATGGTTAGCAAAAATGTTTGCTACAAAGTATCTTATTCAGATAAAATAATCTTATTAAGCTAAAAAGAAGCTTATTCTGCTTCAAGTCAGCAAAATGTGTGTATGATAGCAAACTCAGACCATTTGATCTTGGAAACCTACGTCAAAATATTTTCTAGCAAACCTGCCAACGAAATCAAAATAGGCTTTGCCCAATTTTATTCGCATCTTTTGAGTACCCGTTTTTGAGTCAAGTTAACTAAATTTTTAGTAGCGTTTCTTCAGTTTTGAGCAATGTTTCTGCGCATATTTGAGTAACTACAATTTAAAAAAAAATTAGTGGAATCCTGTTCACTTTTGAGAAGGTATCAATGGCCGTATAATAAGAATTTTGCATTTAAAATAAATGGAAAGAAATCGTTTTTCTTTTAAAAGACACCTCCTGATCCCGGAATTATTTAGCTCTAATCCCATATGCAACGTAGAGTTAATCAGAGCGGTTACACAAGTGAGGTATCAATTAATCGCGCTAACAGGAAGAATGACTTCATGAGCAACAATTTACATTTTTTTATAAATGTTGCCCAGTATTGGTTTTACCGGTATTACATTTCTGAGTACAGAAAAACCGGTTTTGGGAAAACAAGCCCGGTATTACTAACCCTATTCATGAGATGTTTCTGATTATAGCTGATTTTTCAACTCAAACATTTTCAAGTCAACTTAAGTGCTTTTGTAAACAAAGAATTCAGAAGTTAATTGCCCTCGCAAACTAACATTACTAACAGTTAGAAAGAACTTTACGCTATCTGACGGTTTTGTTAGTTTTCGTGATCGAATTATCCATTTTGACAAATTAATGCTTTAAGCCATTTTGTTACAAAAATACTTACGGCGGTTAAAAACATTTCGTTAGAAAATAGGATTGTGATTCGAGTTTTGGGGGCCATCTGTTTTGTAAACAAACATTTAAATCACCGATTTCTCGCGGATTAAAGCTCAATCTTGCAATCCAACTTAACTAAAAGGATAGAGGAATGATTCCTCTATCATCTGGTTGAGTCGAATTGCAAGATTGTACTTTAATGCGCGAGTAATCGGTGATTTAAATGTTTGTTTACAAAACAGATGCCCCCAAAACTCGAATCACAATCCTATTTTCTAACGCTTGGAAGAGCACATTCGCGCTAAAATAGTGGCGTCTGTTTCTGGGCTGAACATGTTCAATTCCATCGCAATGAATATATTCGATATTGATATAAATTGATTACTGGATACCCCTAATTTAATTGTTGAGTATGGCACAGCACAAAAGTGCGGAGTCACTAATCATGAAGTTTCGAGTTCGATTCTTGTTTCGGGTAGGGGAAAAGATTTTATTTTTTTCACTCATCCTGAAAAACAGTTTCGTTACATAAACATTCATTGTTTCCTTAGATGAAAGGTGGCATCGAAATAATTAAGGGAAATGCAAGTTCTCTAACATCGGATACGAACGGCGTACATCTCAATCTCAATCCTAATTTTTTTGTCTTCACTAGTTGTCTATTTGGGCCCATGGAAAATGAGTGACGAGAGGTACGATACAATCTACACGCAGAAGGTTTCATTCAGAACGGGAGGGCAACAGAAATGCTAAAAATAAACCTGCTTCCATAAAGCGCAGCAACCGAAAAAGGGCAGAACGATTGCTTCATTTTACTAAAGTGTGTATATACACTGTGCAGAATTTGCGATGGTATGAGAGAGTCAGTTTGAGTATTTGTCTTTTTCATACCAATTTTTGCACCCGTTATTTGCTATGAAACTAATCTCCTCCCAAAATGCTCCGATGCGGTGCTATTTTCACAGCAGAAATTTTCTGAAAACTAGACATCCATGGACCATTTCAGTGCGATTGTTCCACGAGAAATATTTATTTATAATATTTTTATTCCTCGTCGTTCATCAGCATGAGGCAAATTTCCAGTCAGAAATCTTCGATAAAGCTTGTGTTAATAATGCCATAAATGTTAATATTGCCCCTCCATTCATCAGAACGTTGCAAATTTAACACTACACAGCAAAAAATAAATTTTAATATAACATCCAAGAGGATGCACTTCAATCATGTCAAAAACCCCATGAAATTTGTATGGTCACAAAAATAAACAATTGCAGTAAAAGCAGCGTAATGTCAGTTCATGCACTGTATTAATGATAATTTTGTCCTTTTTGGCAAGTAATTTAACACCATATTATCCGAGGGGGGCGACTCTATCTTCGATGCAAAAACGATTTTGTTTTGCTGTGCTTAGCTGCACGTACGATGAGTAGATTTTAAGAAGATTGATGAAGATTTTGAAGATTTCCTGCATTAAGATGGAAGTCGATGCGAGTAGATGGATTTAGGTGCTTAAAATGTCAAGAAGATTTTTCGTAGATTTATTCGCTGGCGTGAGAATTTTCGAGCATCTATGATTGAGATTTAGATGTGTCGCCCCCTCGATATTATCGACAGATTGAAGTGCATCCACTTTGATGTGATACTGAAGTGATTGATTGATTTATTTTGTTTATTTAAGAGACTTTCAACCGCATGCTGATATTATAATAATTTTTGTACTGTGTATAAATTTTCAATACACCTTGCAGTTCTATTCAACAGTACTATCAAATTTTACATCAGGAATTTTCAGTTAAACCCCGTCTATTCCCTTTAACGGTGCAAATTTCACACCACAATTTTCCAAAACAAAAAGCTTGCCCCTCCATTGACCAGAACGCTGTAAATTTTCTACCATAAATTTTTAGAAAAACTTGTCCCTCCATCACCAGAAGGGTGTAAATTTTCCACCACTAATTTTCATTGAAGGTTCCCCTCCTCCTATACACCAGCTCGGAGCTAAATTTGTACTACAAATTTTCAATAAAGCTTGCACAATTCTCCATTTACAAAAACGGTTCAAATTTTCCTCCAATATTTTCAATACAGCTTGCCCTTCCACCAACACTTAGTTATTTTTCACCAATTTTCTGCAATTAAGCTTGCCCCTCCGTCACCAGAAGGGTGTAAATTTTCCACCACTAATTTTCATTGAAGGTTCCATTTTCCATTTACCACCAGCCATTTTCAATATAGCTAGCTTCTCCTATTATCAAAATGTTTCAGGTTTTCCACCAAATATTTGCATTAAAGCTTGCCCCTATTTTAAGGTTTTTCACCATAAATTTTCAGTTCTTCCTTCCAATCATCAAAACGGTGCAAATTTTACACCAGAAATTATTATTACAGTTTGTTTCGCTATACAACAGAAAAATGCAGATTTTCCACCAGAAATTTTCAATGTAGCTTAATTTTTAATAAAGCTTGTGTCTCCATTTACCAGACCAGTGCAAGATTACCACCAGAAACTTTCTGTTCATTTCATTTATCAATGCGATGCAAATTTTGCACCAGAGATTTTCTATAAAGCTTGCTCCTCTATTCACCAGAACGATGCACCAAAAATTGTCAGTGAAGTTTGTTTCACAATGCACCTTTTGTGGTGCAATTTTCAGACTTTGTCTCTTCATGCAGAATGGTGCAATTTTTCAATTATAAATTTTCAATGAATAACTTCCGGATATTCAATCCGAAGTAATGTGCTTTCTTAAAGAAGTACATAATTTTTATGTGTTCGAATACATCTGTGTCACACTGTTTATATACTTACAATAAATAACAACCCCTGGAAATTTCGTTAAGAATGTGCAAAAATATAATATCGTTTTTTACCCTGGAAAGGGTTAAATGACACATTCTTAGTGACATTTCAACGGTTTTGAACTATCTTTGAATAAGTTTTTTTACGGTAACTTAATGAAAATTAAAGTAACCCCCATATATTATTGCAGATTTATCAAGTTTTGCACTACAATACGTTGTACGTGACGTTATATAACCGCTCATCAAATCGTTTAGAACTACTCAAATCATAAACTTATGACCAATTTGTATTGAAAATTTATAGCACTAGTCAAATATTAAGAGTATATTTAAGGGTGACTTAATGGACTTTACAGTAACAATACCAAACCTGTTAAAAAAAACTGGTGAATACAAGCCGATAGAATGTGTAATATAACCAAAGAAGAAAGCTAAGATGAAATGAAACAGACAGAAGAAAAAACATAGGGAATTGAAAGGCCGCCATTTTGCCAAAAGTTTTTTTTTAAACCATCCATCGCAGCCTGAATTGACTTATTGTTGAAATTTTCGATTTCATACGAAAAACATGAGTACATAGACTCTACAATATTCATTTCTATTATATAGATCTTTATATTCCCAACATCGTTAGTATTTCTTTAGCAATAATTTGCATTAGTTAGAAAACTCTTTATTTTAGGGAGATTATGTAAATAAATTCTGGCACCGTGAATTTATCACTAATTTATATTTATTTGTACCGGGAACATTTGAAAGCTGACTAAATGGATAAAATTCTCGCAAAGTTCTTACATGACGCAATCATTTACCTGTGATCTTGACTTTTATACCTAGGGGATGAGTACTTAAGGGGATTAGATTTTGATAAGTTCTTTAGTGGGAATGACACTGATGAAGACTGCACATTGTAGTCGAAATACGTATCTGTCATGGATACCAAAATTAATTAAGTGGAATTAAATGGAAGATAACCTTTTTTTGTTGTTTTATTAAAGCATTCCGCTAACAACCCAATTTCATTACTTCATTATGATGGCTACCAAGCCTTTGGGATTTTCCTTATTAGAGAGTTGAATAGATTTTTCTCCTTTAGCTTACTTAAATCTTTGGTTTTAATTAGTTAGGTAGGTTCCGATTCAACACATTGTAGTTTCATTTATATACCTGTGATCTTGACTTTTATACCTAGAGGATGAGTACTTAAGGGGATTAGATTTTGATAAGTTCTTTAGTGGGAATGACACTGATGAAGACTGCACATTGTAGTCGAAATACGTATCTGTCATGGATACCAAAATTAATTAAGTGGAATTAAATGGAAGATAACCTTTTTTTTGCTGTTTTATATATGAAGAAATGCTATTTAAGAATATTTAAAGAAAATTCAAAGTTTTATGTTGTCAAAATCGAATATAATTTTGGCAACATCGATTTAAACTTGTTCTTACATGACGCAATCATTTACAAATACCTCTAGCGTATAATTTCATCAAATGCAGCATTATTTAAAAAAAAAATAGCAATCGAAGCTTGTGAAAATGAACATGGAAATACATAGAAACTTGTTTTTGATTGAAAAATTTAAAAACACCGGTGTCATAAATATGACTAATAAGTTTGACAGAAAATTCAGTTTCGGTTAAACGATGTTTTACCTAGTGATCACTCCATCCGGTCCAAATCATCATCTTACCGCCCCTCGGTGGGTGTTTGTATGGGAGCGAGCTGTCAATTTGTTAATTAAGTGTTAAACAACGAAATTATAATTTTGTTTTCAATTCCGATTTAAACATTGAGATGAAAATCTTTGGGATCGAAAAAAATATCATTGTGCTCAGAGCACCCCGAAAAAAAAATAACAACAAAAATACATTAAAAAACAATGTAACAAGACGAAAACCAAAACTAAATTGTCGTGGTACAAAAACCATCATTTCCATACATCCTTTGTTATTGACGAAGAGAAGCCGACAGTAATCCCTTTGAACAAATCCTATCTCATCTTTTACCTTCACTTCTCTTTTTTGTATTATGCATGGACAAAAAAAAGCAAATACCGTCGAACGTGCATGTTAGCAGACTAGCAACCACACTATGAGCGCTTCTTGTTTTCCTTTAGCCTATCCATTACCCAAAGCGTTGATAGACTAGTGGTAAAGCCACAAGTCTGTAGATCTCAACGTTGCTTGTTCGGATCCGTTTTTTATACCCATTTTAAGTTTTTTGTGTTGCTTCCAACGATCATAATTTTTTGTCAAACAAACGGAACGTCTGACTAAAACGTGCAGTTTTTAATCCTCTCCGAGTAACCGACAGATCTAAGAGAGAGAACGTACTGAGCTAGTTTTTTCACGACGTAAATAAAAGAGGACTGTCTTCATACGGAATTTGTCGTGCGCTGCTTGGAGTGCGACGAAGATAGTAGGGTAGAGAACTACTTCGGCCTAATCGCCCATTTTGGGCCTATCGAGCAGAATACTTCAAATAAATCCATGATTTCAGAGTTAACAAGTCAAATATGCGTTTGTTACTATACTTGAGTAAATAAGCTACCGAACGAAGTCAATGAGAACGCGTGGTATGAAGGTTTGCACCCATTATTTCCAAAACAAAAGAAACGCTCCGACCGAATCAATTTTCATCTTCCTCCGATAGGCCGATGTGAATTCATTGGCGTTTCGATGGCGTTTCAATGCGTTAGGCCGAGTTTAGAATCCGTAGGCCGAGTTTGGTGTCAAGAAGCAGTGTTAGACTTTTGACAAAATCTCAACAATTGGTTTCTCTTTTTCAAATCTTGCGGTACGTGCGGAAAGGTAAATAAATTTGAAAGCCATCAGTAATAATAACATTCCGTTTGGTGCTAAGCTGCGCTAGATTAAAAAATACTAAGTGCGGGTTGTGCTTAATAGGCCGGAAATGAGGTAGTTAACCCTAATACAATATTTTTCATCACTAACTTTGCTCTCTCTACGTTGATGCAAGACAGCCCTCAAGACAGTCACTTAAGAATTTCATAAGGCTCGACTTATGAACGACACATATGAATTTCATAAGCGCGACTTATGAAATTCGAATGTGTAGTTCAAAAGTCGAGCCTTATGAAATTCTTAAGCCTCAGTGTACCATAGAGATTGCTAAAGTGTGATTGTGTCAGTGATTTGTTTTCATCGGGAAACTTTTTCGCTATAAAAGGTTTTCGTCTAACATCAGATAGCTTTTATACGCCTTTAGCCACCTCATTCTTTTAAGCAATGATATATTAGTGTTGCAGACCCAGGGCCTGTGATCTTAACGTCCATAGTTCGGTTCCAGTCGTCTCAGTTTTATTAGTTTTTTGTCCACATTTGTTTCATAAGGCAAATCAATGAAATTCATACCAATTTATTGTGGTTAAAATACATAAGTGGCCTCATTGACAGTTGCGAATTAGAACATGGACGTAGCAAGGTTTCGAATTAGGGGGAGGGTGGGGGGGGGCTGCTCTTTTTGATGGAAGATTAGGTTGGGTTCTTTAATTTTGCCAAAATATATCATCTTCTGAAAGAGCTCGTCCCGAAAAAAAAATTACAGTGAAATTTTCAGTGGAAACAATGTTCTAACATTAATAGGGGAAATGACGGCTTCGGCATGACAGACTATTTTCGGCAACCCAAATTGAAACACTATTTTCACTGGATTTTCTTACGAAAACACTTCGCTGAATGCATGCAAACGATTCTTTATGCTTTCAGCTTCAATTTGACTATATTTTTACCACTGAGAAAAAGCAATCTAGCAAGGTTTTCTTGAAATGCAACACACGCACTACAAATTGTACCTGACTTCGAGTTGCCGATAATAGAACAGCAGATTTACATGCAGTTTAAATGGAACGGTTGCCGAAGAAAAACTGGTTGCCGATAATACTCGCTCTCACTAGAGAATATTGGAGCTTTGTAAAAGCGTTTCAAAACAGTTTTTGACAATTCTTTCGACTGAGCAGCTGGCAGCAAAAGAATGTAAACAAACCAATACTGCATATGTGTGCGTTCCTTAGAGAAAAAGGCTATAGAAAGAAGGTCGCTGCTTAGGTTGCCGAGAATACGTAAATTCCCCTATTTATTGTCGACAATAAAAATGATTGTTATAATGTTGTACCCTTCCGAAAACGGCAAAACTGCTACCTAGATGTACAATGAATGTACATAATAAAATGTTGTTACAATGATTTTTATCGTATTTTTCATTTATTGTACTGTTAACATGATTCGATCATGAACAATAATGAACAACTCTATTACAATAAAAATTGTTGTTACATTAAATATTGATGTGTTTTCATTGTGGGTTACGTCACGAACAATAAAAATAAATCTAATTGAAGCATGCAGACTATGAGAGGGTCAGCAACATTGCCAATGTAATCAAGATAGGCGCTGCTCGTATGGCTCTGGCTTTAACAGTTCGTTTGACTCAAAACCAGCCAGTCCACGTCCGCTCATCTCTTATCCTAGACCCTCTCTAAAGCTGGGTTTAGACTAGGCAAGTCATTTGATCAACTCAGTTGAATTTAATTGGCTTGAAAAGTTGAGCCTGGTCCAACTTTTTTAATTCAAGTGAGTTGATCAAGTCAGTTGAATGGCATGGTTTACACGTTCAATTCGCGTTCAACTCAGTTGAATTCAACTGACTTGATCAATTGACTTTCCCTATCTAAGCCCAGCTTTAAGCTGGGTTAAGATGGTTCAATTCAGCGTTCAACTCACTTGAACTGCGAAATGATCGTCCAAAAATCTGACCGATATCGGACTTGCTCTATTCGTTGCCAAGTCAAATGAACGCCGACGACCAGATCGGTTTGAGTTGAATTCAACTCACCTGCCTCATCTAAATCCCGCTTAATGCAGACCTTTCCCGTGCAGTCAATAATCATAATAATAATAAAAAGAAATCCACCACTTGAAGATGTCAGGAAGGAATTCTCAGGTGGAAGCATATTTCATGGGCGATTCTCTCCAGTCGAATGTATTAACTTATCAACGAGGAAGATCGAGTGCAGGGGAGTTGGCCTGCATTTTCTCACAAGTTTCGGATCGAATCTCAATTCAACAACCAGTAAAAAAAGGACTCACCCGGCAGCACCGACTAGCACCGACTGGGATTGAACCCAGGCCTGCTCAGGTGAGAGGTAATCAAGCTTACCACTGCACCACCGGCGCCGCTAAAGAAAATTTACACGGGAAAAAATACCATCTCCGAAATGAGATAAATGACTCATGATTTCATGAACACAGCGTATTTTCATGTTGTGAAAATACACCATGAATAATATTCATGATATCATGAGCAACTTTTACGTAACGCAGCAAACATTCCCAAAATCATGAATCATCCGAGTTGAAATCATGAGCTAAATTCATGGGTTTAACTTTTAACCAAAAAACTGGATTTGAACCAAGAACCTTAAGGTCACTAAACCCACACTTTGACCACTAGACTATCAGTGCTAGTATAAGATGGAAGGCAAAAGGCGAATAAGAGATGCCTATGTAGTTCAGTTTATGAACACGGTTTGCCAAGTACGTGTAACGCTTTTAGCGGTCTTGATTCCTCTGCATTATGAAATCATGAATTTCCATCCCGAAATCATGAATCATTGTTACGATTTCATGGGATGGCTAGTTTTTTTCATTTCATGATTTTTTATTCATGAAAATGGAATCGGATTTGTTTCCGTGTAGGTATGAAAACTTTTTTTTATCTCATGATTTAAATAAATTGGATGTGAAACAAATTCGAGAGATCCGATTTTTCGGTATTTCATATCGATTTTTTTTTAAATTATGAGATAGAAAACAATGTTATGTTCTACGAAAGCTGTGTGATTTTCCAGTGGAATCATTGCATCAAAGTTTGGCTCAAACATCCATCTTGAAAATAAATGAGAAAGATTTGGAATTGAGGTTATGTGAATTTATAAAAATATAAAAGTCTGATGCGTAGAGGGACTGACAAAATCGGTTCATTACTGTATAATTATTTCTAATATTCTGAATGAATACAATTTGTCTGTTTATCTAAAATTTTATGAAAAATCTCAGTTCTAACGAAGAACCGGAAATTGTTGAGAACCAGGATGAGAACGCAGATCTTGTATTGGATACGCAGACCGACATTCCTACACGCAAACCAAAAATTTATTACATTGAATGTTAGTTCCACTTCCTATCATCCTCTGTTCATGAACATCGCAGCGAATGTTAGAAGTTGACCTTACAGGCGATGTAATGGTTTTTTGTCTTTTTTATTTCGTGTTCTATCTACGCTTTCGCCTATACCAGTTAGCTTGTAGAACGAAGCACATTGTAGAACATTGTAGAACGACGCACACACTTGCCTCGAATCTCTCCAGCAGAAAAAGCATGCGAAGTCGAGTATGCGAGAAAATGAACGCTTCATGTTTGCTTTTAGGCATGGAGAGAGCAGTGGAGAAAGCACAAGTCTGATAATCGCAACGTTCGTGATTCAAGTTCAGTTAGCAATCTTTTTCCATTTTTTTTTTCGACATAATTCATTTCACTCACTAATACACTCCACATTTTCAGTCTCCAATTTTCATGCATTGGACCGCAGCTAGGTATATCGCATTCTTGGTTCATGCGGTCTCCACTAACATCCTCTGATGATGAATCCCACATAATTGTATGCGAATCTTACATCCTCCGGTTGGGTGTATGAATGGACAACTTTACAAGGAGGAGTGTCTCCAGAAAATAATTTTGCCGTTCATTCAATCACACGAAGGTCCCATAAAGTTCTGGCCTGACTTAGCCAGCTGCCATTACAGCCGCGATGTCAATGTATAAGCAGAATAATGTCGATTTTATTGAGAAAAGTATCAATCCACCAAATTGTCCAGATTTTTGTCCCATTGAAAAATTTTGGGCAATTATCAAGCGCAAATGGAGGAAAAGGATGGTAGATGAGGTTGACAGTACTACCGATGAATAATTTTTGATGTATTTTTCCCTTAAAGTTAAATAAAAATCCAACAAAATGATACCTTAAGCCTTTTTGTACTTTATTTCCCCTTGGAGAAATAACCTATTTTGTACGGCCAAATTCTAAATGGAACAGAATTTAATTTCAAAAAGAGTACCGAAAAAATAAAATTTTGGGTGAAATTCCAAAATTGAGGAAAATTTTAAGGTGATTCCGAGTATAATGTCTAGCTCATTCCGGGAAAAATTTCTGGAGAAAATTGAGGAAATTCATCAGGAACTGTGAAATCGTAAAGAATTTTAAAAATAATTCCAAAGGAGTTCTGAGAATAATTTCAAAAGAGCTCTTAGGAGAGTTCTAAACATTTCCAAGAATAACCTCAGGGATAGTGTATTCTGAGGACAGTTCCAAAAGATTTCTGGGGAGAATTTCATGAAAATTCTGAGGATAATTTCTGGTGATTTCTGCAGATAGCTAGATTTTAAATAAAAATTCAAGGGAATTCCAAAGAAAATTTCAAGCTCAGTTCGGGAAAAATTTCTAGAGAATACTGAGGAAATTCTTCTGAAACTCTAAGGAAATTTCAGTTCCAAGGTGGTCTGAGAAAAAATCGTGAAGAGTTCTAAAAATAATTCCAAAGGAGTTTTGAGAAGAACTTTAAAGAACTCTTAGGAGAATTCTAAGAAATCCGAGAAGAATCTCAAGGGTATTTAATTGTGAAGACAGTTCCAAAAGATTTCTGAAAATGATTCCAAGAAAAGGGATTTTGAGAAAAGTGTCAAGAGAATTCCAAGGATAATTTCTAACTTATTCCAGGAAGGATTTCAGGAGAATACTGCGGAGATTTTGCTGAATCTCTAAGGGAATTTCAGTGCCAAGGTTTTCTGAGGAAAAATTATGAAAAGTTCTAAAAATAATTCAAAATGAGTTCTGAGAAGAATTTTAATAGAGCTCTTAGGAGAGTTCTAAAAAAATCCGAGAAGAACCTCAAGAAAGTGAATTCTGAGGACAGTTCCAAAAGATTTCTTGCGAGAATTCCATGAAAATTCTGAGAATAATTTCTAGTGAATCCTGCAAAAACTGAATCTGATTGAAACTGCAAAGGGATGTTGAGGAAAATTTCAAGGGAATTTCGAGGATAATTTCATGCTCATTCTGGGCAGAATTCTGGAGAATACAGAAAAAAATCTTCTAAAACTCTAGGGGAATTTCAGCTCCAAGGTGTTCTGAGAAAAAAAAAGTTCTAAAAAATTCAGAGAAGAACCTCAAGGATATTGAATTCTGAGGACATTTCCAAAAGATTTCTTGGGAGAATTCAAACAAAATTCTGTGGATAACTTCTAGTGAATCCTGCAGTTAATTCCAAGATTATTTTTTTTAACTAGTTAATTGCAAGATAATTTCGAAAAGAATACCGAGAAAATCAAATTTGGAGTGAAAATCCATGATGATGATTTCTAGCTCATTCTGGAAAAAAATTTCTGAAACTCTAAGGGAATTTCAGTTCCACGGTGTTTTGAGAAAAAATCACGAAGGGTTTAATAATTCCAGTTGACTTCTAAGAAAAATTTCAAAAGAGCTCTTGAATTCTGAGGATAGTTCTGAAGGATTTCTAGGAAGTATTCCAAGAAAATTCTGCGAATAATTTCTAGTGAATCCTGCAGATAGTTCCAAGACAATTCCGAATGGAATACCAAGAAAAGTAAATTATGGGTGAAATTCCAAAGGGATTCTGAGGAAAATTTCAAGTGAGTACCGATAATTTCTACACAGCAAAAAATAAATTTTAATATTACATCCAAGCGGATGCACTTCAACCATGTCGAAAATTTTATGCAATTTTTATGGCCACAAAAATAAACAAATGCAGTAAAAGCACCGTAATGTCAGTTCTTGCACTGTATTAATGATAATTTTGTTCAGTTTTAGCAAGTTGTATTATACCATATTCTTGACATGATTGAAGTGCATCCACTTTGATGTGATATTAAAATTAAATTTTTGCTGTGTAGCTCATTTCGGGAAGAATGTCTGGATAATACTGAATAAATTATTTTGAAACTCTAAGGAACTTTCAGTTGCAAGGTGTTCTGAAAAAAAGTTATGAAGAGTTCTAAAAATAATTCCAGAGGACTTCTGAGCTCATATGCATCCAAAATTTTAGTAATTATTTTGCAAGCAATGCAACCGCCCTTCTTGTTTAGAAGACGTGTGTTAGTCTGAAATATAATTGTAATTTTAAAATAAGGCAACTTTAACAATTCAGTGTATTTATTATGCATCCAAAATTTTAGTAATTATTTTGCGAGGAATGCAACCGCCCTTCTTGTGCGTTTGCTTGCTTGTTTAGAAGGCGTTTGCATTCTGAAATATAATTGTAATTTTAAAATAGGGCAATTTTAAAAAATCAGTGTATTTATTATGCATCCAAAATTTTAGTAATATTTTGCAATAAATGCAACCGCCCTCTAGTGCGCGAGCTCACTTGCCCATTACACATCTGGGTGTTTACCTGGATTCTACGTTTTCATGGGAAATACATGTAAAACAAATAGAGAAAAAAGTAGCGGCTTTATGTGGCGTTTTGAGAAAGGTTTCTAGCTTTGTTCCGCAACATGTCTTACTTAAGTTTTACTATGCTCACATACATTCTCAATTACAATATATTATCATAGCTTGGGGCCTTGCATGTAAATCAAAATTAGTTAAACTACAAGTTTTGCAAAATAGGTGCTTAAAAATAATTTTCAACCTACCTCCGTTATATTCAACTTTTGAACTCTATGCAAGCAGAAATCATAATGTCCTTCCAATTTTAGGTTTATGTGAACTACAGACACTCTTATTGGTACACGATATTATTCATAATGATAGCACACATTCTAATCTTGTAATTAATATTGGCAACCGTTCTCACAGTACCAGGCAAGCCGGAAACTTAACAGTCATTAGAGCTTCCACAAGTCAAGGTCAAAAACGAATATCTTATATAGGTCCATTTAAATATAATGCTTTACCTAGTGAACTAAAACAAATCGTAAATCGAAATCAATTTAAACTCAAAGTTAAACACTACCTCAAAGGAAAAATCAATGAATTTCTTATGTAAACTGTATGAACTATTATAAACAGTAGTAGTAGTAAATTAGTTTATTTAACTTGGTGTTTTTAAGGATCCCTTAAAAGGAGAATAACTCCACTGGGAATCCATAGAAATAACTATAAGTAAACATTAACTCTTCTAAATTATTGGCGCCCTCAAAGCTATGAAGCGCCCCATTTGGTAGGCGGGCCCCCCCAAATGAAGAGGGCTGCGCACGCCTGTGGGAACCGGTACGGGTGATGGTGGACAGGTCCTTCTTGAATTTAGCCGCTAGTCCACTGCTGGCGGCACACTGTCGAGGGCAGTAGACGGCGATGAACTGGACGTATCCAGTCGACGACTCCACCTCCACACCAAGGGCCTCGATGATAGAGGTGCGGATATGGGACAGAGTGTGGTATTTTATTCCTTTCTTGACGACGACCGCAACACCACCCCCCCTGGAGCTGGTGCGATCAAGCCGAATAATGTTGTGGTCAGGCAACCAGAAGCTGTCGCCGGACTTTAGATGGGTCTCGGTTAAAAGGCCCACGTCGATGCTGTGCTTGCGGAGGAAGTCGGCAAGCTCAATCTTTTTTGCTCTTACAGAGCAAGCATTCCAGGTGACGATAGTTAGCGGTTTAGACGCCATACTGGATGATGAACTTACCGAGCACTTGAATCTGTTCGGGCTTATTGCGGCACTTACGAAGAGCACCGGACATGTTGACGAAAATTTCCATCAGTTCACCCGCTGAGAACAGATCGGGGTTGTTGTTTTGCGCTGTTGGTTGTCTCCAGAATCCAGGGGGGTGGAGAGCTTTGGCCAGCAGAACCACCGGAAGCTTCTTGAGGGGGGGGGGGCGATTTGCACCCGCGAATTCGCTTGCCTTTGCTGGGGAGCACGAAGAGACGGAAAATCCTTCGTCCTGAATGCTGGGGTTTTGTCCTTCTTGCGTCCTGGTTGATTGTTGCTTGACGCCTGCTTTCGGATGCGCTTGAAGTCCTCGCGTTTGGAGCACTGTCTGTCGGAACCTTGATGTGCACCACCACAGTTAGCGCATTTTATCGCCTCGGCTCCATCCGCAGGGCAGTTGGAAGTGGCGTGTTCTTGAGCGCAGTTGCTGCAGCGTGGCTTGATGTTGCAGTTGCGGGTACCGTGTCCAAAATTGAGGCACGGCTGACACTGCGTTACGTCACGATGGCCGCCACGGTATGGCTCCCCGTACGATGATGGAGTAGATCGATCGGATGGCTTGCAGCGCATTGAGCGTCACGTCCCTTTCTGGAAGTGCACCAGGAAAAGACAATCCGGGTACGTCTTCACGTTTTCGTCTCTCCTTGTCATTCGGAAGACAGCGATTGGGGCTAGCTTGTACCGGTTGATTTCAGCTTCGATCATCTTGGGGACGAAGTTTGGTAGACCCCTGATGACTACCTTGAAGGGCTTCTCACCGGGGATGTCGTGCGTGAAGAATTCCGCCTTGGTATCCTTCAGATATTTCACGGTCACTTCGTACTCCGCTTTCGTTCGCAGCATCACCTTGGTGCCGATCCTGCCGAGCTTAAACTCAGCTGCAACGCCCAGTGATGAGAGATCGCCAATCAGCGTGTTGAGTGGGACTTGCTTCACCACCAGTGGAGGAAGCTTCAT
The DNA here is from genome assembly GCF_037179485.1 of Ochlerotatus camptorhynchus. Taxonomy (NCBI): domain Eukaryota; kingdom Metazoa; phylum Arthropoda; class Insecta; order Diptera; family Culicidae; genus Ochlerotatus; species Ochlerotatus camptorhynchus. The sequence goes on from NW_027040951.1 coordinate 15,869, forward strand.
TTTTGCTGCACTCGGGCTGGCAGCAGTTTCGTTGTTGACGGCGTCGCCGAAATCACCAATGACGCTGACGTTCGTCGCGGTGGCATCGTCCCGTCCACTCACCATCGCACCATCGGACTGGCCTTGATTTTTCTTCCTCTTCTTTGACCGCTTCACCGTGGCTGAGGTGGTATTTCCAATATCGGTGGGAAGTGTAGCGTACCTATTCGAAATAGGTACACTCAAGCTACCCTCACTGCTGTTCTTCTTCTCCGTTTTCTCTCGGAGCCTGCTCCGGGAGCGCTGTCTTCCCATCCCATCCCACACGAAGCGACCGACACTACTGACGACGCGATTAAACTGCGAATGTTTGGAACAAACTAGAAACTTTAGAACAACTCGACAGAGCGAGCAAAGACCGAACTGTACTGCTTGACGTTCAAGCAGAGAATGATGAGTTGAGGCTATACAGCAGCGTTGTTTTATATCTTTTCAGGTTAAAGCAGAAGATGTGCAACCAAGTGGTACTCGATTATGACGACTGGGTGTGGGAACAACGTTTATTTCACAGTGAACAAATTATCACTTTTTATTTGTACTTTGGATAATGCTTGACATTACCACTTTTTCAATAGTTTCTTGTTAAAAATCATCAGTTGGACATATTTCTGATCGATTGATGATAAAATTATTGAAATTGATCCAGAGGCAGCTGAGTTATTAATGTTCAAAATCTTTCATAATTTTGCTTCATGTTCCATTTTCGGTTTTCACAAAAGTGTACCCCAGTATTGAAATTAAAGATGTAGTCCTACGCCAAAAAAATCTGACCAAAGATAATAGATATCTGTTACCTGTACTTTATAGGTTATAGATATCCATTACCTGGGTAAGTTTTTTTTTTATTTTTCACATTATATTAAAATAATTGATGGACGAGGCTTCAGCCCTACAGCCCTGGCTATGGAACTCGGGCTGTACCTATATGTTGTGCATGAACAATTTATATGTGCAGCAATTCTGTTAGAGATCATGGGACCATCGAGTTTTTCACGTTTCACTTCCTTAGGAAGTAGGGTGTAGACCCAATTTGTAGCATTCTAAACACAATCCGCACTTTGCCCCCCTTTTCAAGCAGGATTTCATACAAAATAGAATGCTTCTACAACAAATGACTTCTTAATTTATTTACCTTTCCGTATGTACCATTGGATTTAATGAAGCGTCACACATTGTTTCTATTTGGCTTTTAAATCTTTATTTGTTCCAAATTCAAAATAAATTACATTTCATTTTAACCTAGGTGCTCTAACCACTACAGTAACTTACAAGCTTTAATGTTTATGATATATATCTAAGTGTTTTACTTTGTTCCTGCCTTGGCAATTCAGTATTTGACAGTATTGACATCAAAACTAAAAACTAAAACTATATCTTATCTAAATATAAAGTGAAGATTGCAACGATTTTTCCCTGAAATTATTAATTATTTTGTTGGACATTAAATGTCTCAACATTCAAAATTCTATGTACTTCGGTAGTACTGTACCAGGGAGGCAACTTCAAATTCATCTTCAGAGCTTTGTTCTTAATCCTTTGAAGTGCTTTTTTCCTGGTAGTACAATATCTAGACCATATTGGCACATCATAAAGCAGGGCCGGTTAAAAAGTTATTTAAATATTAGAAGTTTCTTCTTGAATTTTCGGTTTACATTTTATATATTTGTTATATTTGGCTTGAATGCCCTCATTGTGATTTTTAAACATTACCACTTTCAATAGGATTACAATCTAAAACTGTAGACCTCATATTGGCTTTTAATCATGCGAGCAGTATAATACAGGTTTTAAAAGAGAGGCGAGCTGACGCTGAAGCAAAATTTTCTGAAATTTTCAATGCAGCCTCAAAGCTGCATATGTCTGTTTTTGATAGCGCAATTACGACTCCACGTGCATCTAAGCTAACAATACATGCAAATCAACCAGTAGAAACACCAGAGGAATACTATCCAAGAGCAGTTTTCATTCCATGTCTCGATGGATTGATCCAAAACATGATGGAACGTTTCACACAAAATGGTGACATCCTTCCGGTGTTCCACTTATTGTTGCCTGGTTTTACAGATATTGGAGAGTCATCCCAACATGACTAACTTAAATGTTATTTCGGTGATTTCACCAGCGTGCTTGCAGTAAAGGTGAAATACGAGCTCTGGTGCCGGACATCCATAAATATTATCAAGAATTTTGAGGCATTCGTGTGACTCGACGTATTTCCAGCAATAAATCTTTTGCTGACGATTTTGGCGACACTCTCGGTCACTACAGCCAGTGTGGAGAGATCTTTCTCGACACAGAAACGAATTAAAACTAATAGGAAACCAGGGACTTTCGAGCTTGACTGTAATATGAATTAACTGGGATTATGCCATTGACCCCTTGCCCCGTAATGTGGGTAGATCACCTTTTCGTGGTACGTTACGGGATGTAAGATCTACCACCGATTCCTAGTCCTGACTACTTCAAACTAGGGGAACAGGATTTTCCAGTAATCCAAGGAACACATTTTAGTCCTTGTTACTTTTTATGCCTTGTTGATAGTGACAAGACTCGGCTTTGTCTACCGAGGATGATCTTTAAACAAGGAAAAAAATGAGTTAGTTGTCTTCATCTATGTGATTGCTTATCTTCTATTCGTTGTTCCCTAGTTCCTGACTAGGGGAACAGGATTTTTCAGTAATCCAAGGAACACATCTTAGTCCTTGTTACTTTTTATGCCTTGTTGATAGTGACAAGACTCAGCTTTGTCTACCGAGGATGATCTTGAAAGAAGGAAAAAAAATGAGTTAGTTGTCTTCATCTATGTGATTCCTAATCTTCTATTCGTTGTTCCCTAGTTTGAAGTGGTTAAGACTAGGGTTCTGATGCATGGTCATTATCGGTGTCATACCTTAATTTTGTTGCTAAGGAATCCAATTTTGATTGACAAAGGGGCGCGCCTTTGGAGGGTGTTCCAACACTCCGAAGGGTATAAATAGCGGGACCTTTCAATTAAAGTCGGATCCTTGCGGTAAATGCAAGAGTGACAACTGTAAAAAAATCGAATACTTCATCATTTCTCAATAGTGATGGAGTAATACGACATGCACTAAACTAAGGACACGGGATATACTACAATAGATCAATTTACTGGTCGCAGTAGTGTTAGGTCCCGAACAGAGGAAAAAAAAAAAATGCCATTGACCCGAACCACGTGTTTGATATAAACTAGCAAAGAGTAAAGCTAGAAGATAACTTCTGTAATAACCAGGTGTAATATCTAGGATGTGGCCCTACGTTGTGTTTAATTTGTTGCTCTGATTTCTGGACAGCAGTTTGGAGATATGCAATTGATTCTAATGAAGTAAAAAAAATACGTTTCACTTCCACTATTTATTACCTCCGCCAGGCAGAATGCAAATCATCATCATTACCAGCAGAAAACAAATAAAACTACATATATTTTCTTAAAATTCATACATATGTTTATCTCTTCTCATAAATGCTTATTAAAGAGTTTGAAAAATTATTATTTTACATTCTGATGGTACATTGAAAATTCCGATCAAAGATTAAGACGAATAAAAAAAAATGATGACACATGATTTTGAACGATTTTGGTGAAGGTAAAAAAAAATAGCTGTTCGTGCAGGCGACTACTACTGCCTCTACCCTTAACATAAAATAGGTACTGTGCCTACCCATAGATGTCACCACTTGTCCCCGTATCATTGTTATAGCTTATTATGTACTGTTCTTGTTATGTTACAGTAAATAAACAGGACGGTCAGTAAATCGATCGTAAATCATTATTTTCAACTATCACACAACGTAGGGAAGTTCTGCCCGTCCGCGATCACTAACATAGGGGAAATGGCTCAAATGTTGGCCTATGGATCTAAGATTGGGCCCATCGCTAAAAATCTGCTGTTTATAAATTTTATCTAGATGAGCGCGGCAATGACACGATACTAATGGATGTTTTTGGTCATGATTGAAGGTTTGGTTGATTGCTGAATTTATGTATAGGCCGACTTTACATCCCTTTCCCCAATGTATCATTACTTCGTATCATTCGATGTTCAGTTACGCGCACATTTTATAAAGCATCGGAGTTTTTATGTCATAAAATTAGCTCCCCCGAAACCACATCCTGGCTACGGGAATGGTGATCTCATTGGCCGTGTAAGATTGAATGTTTAATTGTGCATATAGGACAGTTTATCATCATCGTTGGTATGGTAGGCAGTCAAAACAAACTTTGCGTCGGTAACATTCATGATTCATAGTGGTTCAGGCTAGTGCATACATTTTGGCGCTTTCATTTCTTTCAACGATTTCGAAATAAAGCACGTGCTTTGGAATGTTGCTTGTTAGGGTGGCCGTACTGCATGTTATAATATTTCTACACTACACTCACACACTGCACTGCTATCAATTTCAAATTAGGCATTCCTTCCTTCGTCTAAATATTTGCAGTTGTTCAGTATTCTGATTGCGCCAAATTACTACATTATAATTAAGGTAAGTGTGCCAGTCCTAGCACTAGTGTTCTAGTTGTTGGCCCTACGGCCTAAATTAATTGTGAAATACATTTTCACGACTTTATTTGCGTAAATATATAACAAAATGTTCAAACCATGTATCTAAATAATTTTTGAACAGGATGTAAAAACTTTTAAATTTAACATAGATCCAATTAGTGGACCACTAGGGCCAAACACAGACTCACTTACCCAACAATAATTAACTCATGGGATATAAATCTGAAAATGAAGTCGATCCTTTTTTCAAATAATTTTGGGCCCATACATACAATTCGAAGGCAAGCCAATTTTTCACTAGAAACCAAAAATATCCATTTGCCTTGTCCAGATGACGCATTGTTCTAAGAAAAATTGAAGGACAGAAGAATTTTATCGATGTGCCCAAACATTAGAGCCATTTTCCCTACACACTGAATTCACATCACCGAAGTCGGTAGAATTTCCCGGGTTTTTGAACAGCTGAACAGGTCGGTGAAATTGTCAAATGACCTTTACACGTTATATATCAATAAAATGGACAGTCTCAGTTCGATTGAGGCTATTCGGTCGATGAAACAAGGTAGGCACTCATCTTATTCCCTTTCAAAGGTAAGGGAGCAGATGAGTTTTCTGGTCGAAAGATCATATATGATTACATTTGTATGGGTCCCCTCACATTGCTCAATCCCAGGCAATGAGAAGGCAGACTCTCTCGCAAAGGTGGGCGCACAACAAGGCAAAATTTATGATAGAAAATTTCACATGACGAATGTTTCCCATTAGTACGTCAGAGTTCTCTTTTAAGTTGGCAAAACGATTGGACAAGTAATTCTCTTGGGCGGTGGTTACATTCCATTATTCCAAATGTTTCTTCGAGAGCGTCGTTTGGTATTGCCCAGGTAATGATGCCTCCATAGCACGACTGTTGGATACCCTTGTGGCCCGAGGTAGACAACCCTTCCGTGAAGTAAGAGATGTATTGGGAACCCATGATCTTCCCTACATGCAGGTGATCTACGAATTCCTTTGTTTGTCTGATGTTAGAGTTTGATGTGACCATCCCCTCCTTTCCAAACAATTTCCAGCCATTGTGTCCCAGTCTTATTATCCTTCTGTTTCTGTGCTACTTGCCCCTGCCCAGCCAGGATTTGGTCAACCGTCCGAAAGTTCTGAAAGAGCCTTCAGAAACCAGTTTCCTACCTAGCTGCTTCCAATAGAAATTGTTACCCACTAACCTCGAGCCCGCCACGAGTAATTGGTACCCAATACTAACCTAGAACTACTGCTGTATAAAATGTAAATTCAAACATTACTAATTTTTGGCTCCGCAAAGTGTCACACACGACTGAGCCTAGTAAATAAACGAAATAGTTTAAAAAATGAACATTTTTTTTCATTAACTCACATAACCTCAAGCCATCGAAACTTCCTCGTAGTACCAGGGCTGCAAAATGCGTGTCAATTCATTGTTGACATGGCTGGTTTTAATGATTCAGTTATGATTCAGCCACCATTCGAAAAGTATGGCAATTCACTTTCATGTAGAACAGGTAGAAATTCGAGTGGACCTGTAGTTGGCCATTACTAAGTCAACATGTACAAGTTTACGAAATGTTCTTAGCAACTAAGTTTGTGCAAGAGCTGAAAAGTGTCTCATTAATGATGATCCCGAATATTTTGGAGCAGAAAGGTAATGATAACAATTCCTTTACATTTCTGGAGATTTATTTCGTCGTCTTTTATGTGTAATGGGAACGAAAATGTTTACACCCGGCTTACAAAATTGCTCGCCTACTGGTCTCTCGCCAGTGTCGGAGATTGTGAGCAAGCTGAAGGATGCCTCGCTGGATACGCCCAAGACTGAACGGGCGGTAGCTGGTGGCCGTGAACGGAACCTGGGGAAAGCACTAGACGCAAACCTCCTCCCAGGTGACCATGGCAATGCAAGAAAAATTGTTTTCTTCGAAGGAAGTATTAAAACAAAGCTATTAGATATTTTTGCAAACAATGACAGATAGCAGACATGAAGCTCAAGTGAAGGGGCCGGGCATAGGTGTTATATCCTAGACAAATGGTAAGTTACAAATTCGCTGTTGTCGTCGTCGTAGGCACCGTCGTAGTCGCTGTCGTAATTGCCGTCGCAGTCGTCGTAGGCAGTACCGTTAGTGTATTTAAAATTAACCATCAGTCGCTGAAACTATATGAATTATCGCGTATTTCTGTTGGCATTACATACCAAGTGAGGGCTTAATCATGTTTTGCCGTGGAGTGTTGTGGTTTTGAGATGCTCGATAACCCTAGAGGAATCGGTTTTGCTTAATGAGCAGAATATCATGGGTTTAATGCCAAGCGCTCTCCCACAACATAGCACAACACAAAAATATCAAATACCATTCGAGCTAAAAATATTATGCAATATAACCTGGAAATTTCAGGTTACATCTTCCTTATATTGGGATCTGAGGAGACATAGAGCTGTATCATATTGTATGTAAAATAATTATTATTTTCATTGCAGAATACCACTTTTAAATGCATATTAATGTATTTTCATTATTACGTTTTTTAATGGTCTGATATATTTCATTTCTCCATTATTGCGCATTTTGCACCTCTTTAGACAACTGTGCAGAAAATTTCTTCACAGTGAATATTTTTGCACACTGTACCGTGCGGGACCGAAATCCGTACACCTAAGCACGAGAGAATCATTAACGGTCAATACTAAATAATGCTATTACATTATGCTCTGTATCACATCTTTTTCCTATACATCTTTATTTTCTCATTATTTGCAAACACCAGGTCTTAAAATTACCTTTAATTATTAGAAAATAGTATTTAAATTGCACATATCTTGAATCAAAATCCGTACAGCGTTCTACGATTGAATCAAAATCCGTACAATTTTGAATCGAAATCCGTACAGTCATGAATCAAAATCCGTACATGAATGTGAATCGATCCAAATCAATGAAAAAAAAACATGTTGCTATCTTGAATAAAGTTTTTTTTTTTTGAAGTTGCTTGGCTAGGAGTCCAAAACAGCTAAACTCGTTTAAATACACTAGTTTACAGCATATTTGAACTTTGTACGCTGATGGTCATTTCCCATGTAAAATCGTGCGCTGAATCCAAAAATTGTACCCCAAAAAATCCTCAGTAGGATAGTTTTGGAGATATAGCTAAAAAATGAAATCTCACTTTAAAAAAAAACGTGTTTACTAAAACACAAATACCCCCAGCTGTAATGATGCAATATTAATTATTTTAACGCCAAATAAAACGTGATAAAATTTGATTTCGATCGTTATACCACTATTTTTCAGTGAGAGTAATAGTAGAACCACTATAAACATTTTTATTTACATTGCTTAAAAACTTAGCAGAAATTCAATATTTCTTAGGAAAACTTAAAAAAAAAAACAAACTATTAACTAACAACAATACCACTAATCTCACTGACAACTGATGTTCAATTGATCGAACGAAAAATTTATTACCTCTAATTTAATATAATAATAATAATTATTAAATATTAATTAAATAAAGATATTTGTATTATAGTAAACAAACTTTTTTAGAGTGAATTTCCATTTTTTAGCTGTATCTCGAAAAATATCCTACGGAGATTATTTTTGGCTACATTGTTGGATTCAGCGCACGATTTTACATAGAAATCATTCGTCAAAGGTTCAAGTTCATTTTTTTTTACTTTAATTTTTTAACTAGTGATATCAGAGTTAGATTAATTGATGCTCCAATCGATTCAAAGGAAAGGTAACTGATTCCTTTTTATTTAAGAAGGTGACTGTTCTGGATGTTTATGCTAACTAATATCATGTTTAAGGATTCATTTCCTCCTAATTTTATTCTATACCAGTGCTTTGGGTTAAATATTATTACTAGAGTTTACCTCCGATCACAACATCGAGGTCTTTGAAATTTGACATGTGATAACGTGCAAGATGCGCCATACTTTGGAACTTGGGGGTACTCCAGCGCAACGCTACAAAACATTATTATCCGGGACTAAACTGGGCGGTGTAGTTTGGACAATGTTGTCGAATCGATAATAGCAAACTGAAGAGAAGACTGCCGAAACATCTTTAATACACCGATAATGGAAACGCTCCACCAACCCACTGGCATCAAGCGATAGAATAAGGTTCGTAGATGGAAGCCCTATAATGACGGATAAGTGAAAAAAAAATTACAACCATCTTAGAAACCAACAAAAAAAGACAATAAACTGACATCAAGGATTAGTTTTTCGTTTTGTGCATGAAAAATAAAATTGGTAAGTTAACGACTATAACTTAATTTAATTTGAAACGTCAAGAGAGTAATAATCATAAAAATGCAGATCTTTCATTGCTTCTTTTCCGCAGCTTTCTTCTGCTTCTTCTCCATTGTTGCCATTGCATTTTCAAGTTATAATGCTTTCTTGCTTCCAACTTTCTTTCCTTTTCTTCCTCTTCTTCCTCCTCTTCCTCTCTCGCTCAACCTTTTTCTTTTGTCGTTCCTCAATCCTTTGTTTCATGTATATTTCCGGCCATTCCTCTCTGGTGGCTACTGCTGGGAATGCTCTCTTGCCCATTTCTGTCTGCTATCTGTAATTTGTTTATTTGTGTTGGTGATATCCTGTAAGGGAGCTGCGTTGTTTTCCTTTTCGGCTGGTTCTTGACGCTCTTCATTAAAAGATATTAATAATATAACATTTACAATACGAATAAAATAAGAGAGTAGCGATTCAATACGGCATCTCTTATGGTTGTGAATGGAACGGCTAAATCCCTGGATGCTTCTCGGTAAGATTTCCCCGCACGCATCATTGCCACAGTCTTCTCCAAATCCTCCGGCGTGTATAGTTAGTTATCCAATTAGTGATCGTTGTTTCGTGTTTCCGGTACATTGTGGCCAACTTGGTCTTCGAAATCCCCAGGAAGCAATAGCCGTATAACACATGATAAACAGTGTTCTTTGATGCACGGCACTTGGTAACCTCGTGTAAAATATCTGCCATTCCTTATTATACATTAAATCCATTATATTTTATCATTTTATGCATATATTTATATGAAATAAGTATTACCTTTGAACAATTTGTTTCACAGGTTTCAAATAACAACCGAAACACCATCGATGAGCAGCAGATGTCAACATAATTATGACACTACTTGTTGTCACACTGGCTGTGCATGTGTTAGTGTATGCGGAGAAGTAGCTTCCATTGAACGATTTTCTCAATAGTAGAAAAATTCATGCAAGCGGCAATACATATATTTACTATTCATAAATAAATACTGGGTTGGGAGAGAGCATCAGGGTATCATTTGACCTGGAACTGGACGATTGGAGTGGTATGACAACCGGAGTCTAGGAGGGAATAAACACTATCATTTTCTTTATCCTACCGATTCGATTGTGGTGGTGCAAATTCTACTCCAACAGTTTCAGTGAGATTGACGCACCCTTCTCAACAAACCATCCTGTAGAAAGCTTAGTAAGTATTGCGAATTGCGTTATTTGACTTGTTGGATCGTGTCGTTGGAAGGAGATTCTTAAATTCCCGTGGATTTCGCGTATCTGTCTCTGCTTACGGGTCCACCCCTCCGTTTTTGGCATGAACAGCGATATTGTGAATTCAGATCGGTAGCTCAAATTGATCTAGCTATTAAGTGGAGCTGCATACAAGACAAGATCTTCGAAGGGATGGTGGCTACCTTACATACAATCGGAACGAAAATGTTTACGCCTCAGGAAATTCCATCCTGAGCAATGTAAAAAGTTCAATGTAGCATTGAGGTGTTATTAACGTAGACAACCATTGTAAAGTGTCCAAAGAGCACTAGGTTGAAAGCAGGTGTTAAGTCGCAGCAGGAACATATAAAGTCGTGAATAGTAAGAATCGTGATTGCACTCCCGATTGAAATCTTAAAATTTACCAGTCACTAGTCTATATGCCGCACTGTGCGGTTTCAAATGTAACATTATATAAACAGCCCATATTTGTAAATCATGCAGCCAAATGTCGGTATAACACGTGTAGCACGCACTCGTCCTCGTAACACATTGCATATATAGGCAAAAAGTAGTGCGCTTCCATAGCGGCATAGTTCCATCCACCTACTTTGATGGAAAAATCAAGGCGTAAAATAAATTCGGAAAATATGGGGAAATGCGCTTGAACCGACCACGCTGTTTTGTTTCTTATTTCCATTGTGTTTACCTAACAGTTGGCCAGTTCATCGCCATGGAAAAATTGTTTCAATAATGATAGGGAGAAAAAAAAACCTCTCGAGGTCCTCCCCAGTCAATGTAAATAAACGCCTTATTATCGGAAGCTAACTTTTCAGCCTACTGCGAGTGACTTTTCTGCTCAGAGCCGACAGACAGGTTGAAACGTGGTGCGCTTGCTTAGTTAATTAATCATCGCCATAAAACAACCATGCGATTCTCCATCGTCACTTTTGGGCCGGCTTGCCTGTCTGTCAGTAAGTACCTAGAGACTAGCGCGGCTTAATTTTTGCGAGTAAATAAACAGCCCTACAGCTACGGGCACATTTTTTCCCATTCGGTAGCGCACCGTAATAAGTTGGACAAATGCGGAAATTATGTGAGAATTTGAGTTCCTAATTGAAAACCATGTTTGCTCAAGTAATTGGAGCAGAAATTCAGTTGAATGTGCTGCGCATGCATTGACAACGTTGTTCATTTTGTATAGTAGGTATGTTGCATTTTTACGTGTCATTGCTTTGAATCGCCTGTTTGGCGGCAGGTTGAAGTTGTTTTGATGAAAAATTTACTTTTACCTTCATCTTCACTACCTTGGCGAAAATTTATTGCTATTAACTTTCAATCCATTTATTGCGGATCTTAAGAAAAATTTCCGTCCGTGGAGTTCTACCGCAGCTGTCAAAGTTTTACCGCCAGTATGAAAATGAGCTGAATACTGCAGATCCATTTGATAACGGTGATGCGTACATGCGGGGCTTATTGAAAGTGAAAGTAACCTCGGAATGGGCGTGACTCTCCAGACATTTTGAAATGGGTTGCTGGATCTGCAATAGAGCTATCACTTTCTAACTCCCGGACTAAAGCTGTCTACAATGACCGTAAATGCGAGATCCTAGAGAGTGTTCTTCCATAATAACACTACCGGCCAGTGGGGGTTGGAGGGAATACACACACATACACACACACATACTAGATTCAAAATTAAGCTTGGTTGAACATTATAATACCATTATCTACAAGACAAGCAACATGCTAGGGTTTATTAAGAGGTTTAGTTTTCATTTCAATGATTCATAAACAATCAAAACATTATACGTTGCATATGATAGGCCCATCCTTTAGTACTGTAATATAGTCTGGGCTCCATATCAAGATACTCATATAAACCGCATTGAATCAGGTCAAAAACAGTTTCTATTATTTGCTCTAAGAAAGTTAGGCTGGACGAGTGTACCTTTACCATCTTATGAGTCTCGATGTATGTTGATCAATTTGGATGCACTTGAAAAGCGAAGGCAGTTTGCAATGATAGCTTTTATAAACGATGTTGTGGCACAAAGAGTGAATGCCACAGAGATTTTAGAAAATCTAAATTTTTATGCTCCCACTCGTTCCTTAAGAAACAGAAATATGTTTTATATTAACAATCAAAATACAAACTATGCCAGGAACTCACCTTTAAATAGAATGATGTCTTGTTATAATGAACATTATGAAATAAGTGATTTGACAATGACACAACAATTCTTTTCAAAGATAGTAAGAAATTAAAAATTAAAATAGATGTAAAGTGTTTTTTGTAGCTTAAACTGGTCTGCATTTGATTTACGACAAATAAATAAATAAACAAACAAATAAAAATGTAAATAAACAAAATAAATAAATAAATAAACAAATAAATTATTAAAAAGAGAGCACTCTATGTATTTTTAATCTAAGGTTTAAGTTTAATCGTATAGAAAGCGAATTTCCGACTTTTATGCGATGAAACATTTTTCCATCGTACGCGCTCGTTGGCAAACTCCCCAGACCACAACGGCCGAAACGATCACCTCCAACACATCCGAAGCATCTTCCAGGATCTGGGGACGAGTGATAACATCACAATTCCCCCAGCGAACTCAGCCATCATTCCAGATCCCAACACGGTACAAGAGGCGAAAAGCAACAGAACACAGCGTCGAAACCTTAACCCGGAAGCCACTGCCTTCACCCCAAGCCTTCCTGCCTACCAGGTAAGAAGATCACTGCGCCTGCGCTGCAAACATCCCATTCCACAAGAACCCAGGTCCAACGCCAATAGGTACGACCAATGGAGAGTTGGAATGGGGAATCCACCCCCAACTCCAGGATGTTCTACATCACCCCGTCCTTCGGCACACCCTACTACCAGCTTACCACCAGTAAAGAGACCCACCGGGGGCCGTTGTAAAAGGCATATTCCGCCCAACCATTCCACGAAGCCAAGACTTCCACCATCCACTGCGGGCCTCTCACTGCCACCTACAGTCGGCGGTCGAGGCGGCACACGCAATAAACCCACAACCTTCGCCTTACAGTGGAACATAAATGGCTAGAACCACAACCTAGGGGACCTTGAAATCCTCGTACGCAACCTCTCCCCAAGTATCCTCGCACCACAAGAAATCCACCGGATCAGGTCGGACCAGCTGAACTGGAACCTCGGAGGAAAATATCGCTGGAACATCAAAACCAACTCCTCGAACATCTACCAGTCCGTAGTCATTGGGATCGCGGTAGACATACCATTCTCACCAATCCACTTCAACCTGGACATCCCGATAGTCGGGGTAAGTATTGAATATCCATTCCCGATATCGATTATTTATATTTACTTGCCACACGGTCAAAATGGGGACATCGGTCCCAACCTGGAGCGTGAACTGGCATCAATCTCGGGCCCAATTCTTTTTCTCGGGGACATCAATGGACACCACCCTGCCTGGGGAAGTCCCAAAGCGAACCCCCGTGGTACAACGATTGCCAACACTCTGGAAAACCTAGGTCTCTCGATCCTGAATGACGGTTCCATTACTTATATCCGCGGCCAATTCGAAACCGCAATCGACATCTCCGCGGCCAGCACCGCCACTGTAGGGAAATTTTTATGGAAGACCCTAGAGAACCCAGCGGGAAGCGACCATAATCCCATCAGCATAGCACTGGGGGACCATCCACCGGAAACCTCCCGTCCCAGGTGGCTATATAACCTTACAGACTGAGAGGAGTACGACAGGACCATTTCCGATCTGACAGACGACAACCCCCCTACTACGATGGAGGAGCTGGAGGAATCCATCCGCAAGGCGGCTACGGCCTCCATCGCGAAGACCAGCCCGAACACCCACTGGTGGTGCCCCGAAACCAAAACAGCCGTTAAGGCTAGAAAGAAAGCCCTTAGAGCTGCGAGACGCCTTTCGAAGGACCACTTGGATAAAATACGAGTCATGGCTTTCTACTGCTCAAAGCGGAACGAGTGCCGCCAGATTATTAGGGACGCGAAGAACAACAGCTGGGAAGAATTTCTAGAGAGCATTAACTCCAACCAGACCCCAAGGGAGCTCTGGAGCCGGATCAATGCTCTGAACGGAAAAAGGAAGGCCAAATGCATAGCCATCAGCCTGCCCAACGGCCTCACCCGGGATCCCGCAACTATCGCCAACATACTCGCCGACAACTTCGCGTCGCTATCCTCCATCGACCGCTACGATAGCAATTTCCTACACCGGAACAACGTGACGAAACAGTCTATTGCCACCATCAACATCCCGGAAGATAACCCAACAAACAATTTTAGCTGTAGATTAGCTTATACAGCCAAAATTTGCCTTATGCAGCTAATTTTTGCCTGTATAAGCTAAGCTGCAGCTAAAATTGTTTATTGGGAAACCTTCGCTGCCCATTAACTCACCCTTCGCTGAGCTCGACCTTGCGCTAAGTCGGAGTAAGGGCAAATCTGCCGGGCCAGACGACATTGGGTACCCGATGCTCCTTCATCTCCCGCCCCGTACTAAAACTGTCTTTTTAAACATCCTGAACGGGCACTGGATGGGCAACACACTACCGGACTCGTGGACACACAGCCTGGTAGTACCCATACCCAAGCAAGGCCAAGGAGCAACAAACGCCAGCAATTACCGTCCCATTTCACTTACCTGCTGTTCGTGTCCTTGAACGGATGGTAAACCGCCGCTTAATGCGCCACCTGGAGGATAACAACCTTATTGACCATAGACAGCACGCTTTGCGCCCCGGCCACGGTACGGGAACATATTTTGCTGGCATCGGAGAGGTTCTACAGGAGGCAACAAAAGACGGGATGGATGCAGACATAGTTTCCTTGGACCTTTCCAAGGCCTATAATCGAGCTTGGACCCCGCGGGTAATCCAACAGCATACAAATCTAATCAGATCGAAATTGAAAGATTCATGAATCGTTTGAATATATTTTGCAAAGTGTTTTGGTGAGAAAATCCAGGTAGATTAGGCAGACTGCGGCCTTAGCGGGCACCTACTGCACTTTATACGAAAATTCCTGAACGACAGGACCGTGAATAAAGTTGAAGCAGAATTCAACGCACCAACGTACATGGTGTGGCAGGTGAAGAGCCTTGTTAATGAGCAGGGTATTCTAAGCACACCCAACAAAAGAAGTGGGCATGGGATCAACGATGATACAAAAAAAAACTAGTTAGGGAATTTTTTGATGACAATGATATTAGTAGACCTATGCCCGGAACAAATGATTTTGTTTCCGAGTTTAGAAATGGACGAAAAGGACACGTTCAAAAACGCCTGTTAATGATGTCCCTCAAAGAAGCGTACATGATGTTTGTTGATAAATATAAAGATATTAATATTGGTTTCACTGTATTTACACAATTGCGACCAAAACATTGCATTTTGCTTGATTCTACTGGTATACATAATGTATGTATTTGTACAATTCATGAAAATATAAAATTAATGATCAACTGTTTGAGAATTATGTCACAAGATGCCATAATAGAAAAAATGCTTTGTAATATTTTTACTAGAACAATTGATTGCTTTTTCCGTGCTTGCGAAAAGTGTGCTTCCAATGAACATATTGAAGAGGAACTTACTTTGCTATTAGAATCAAATGACAAACAAGATGTTGTGTTTCAACAGTGGCTGAATACTGATCGTTGTAATTTGGAAACGATTATCAAGCCTGTTGATGAATTTGTTCCGTATCTCATTGATAAAATTACCAAACTTATAACTCATGACTTTATTTACAAACAACAGTCATCTTTTCTAAGAAATAAAAAAGAATCATTAAAAGAAGGCGAAATTCTAACAATTTGTGATTTTTCTGAAAATTATTCATTCCTTATCCAAAACGCTGCTCAAGGATATCACTGGAATAATTATCAAGCAACAATACATCCATTTGAAGTTTATTATAAGAAAGACAATAAACTTGAAAATGTTAGCTTCATTATCATATCAGAAGTAATGACTCATGATACAGTTGCAGTTCAGTTGTTCATCTCTAAAATGATAGATTTTATTAAACAATCGATAGATTTTTCTAAAATTACTTTTATGTCAGATGGGGCAGCATCACAATACAAAAATAAAAAAAAACTTTGCTAGTCTGTGTAGATTTCAGTCAAAGCATGGATTAGAAGCAGAATGGCATTTTTTTTTGCAACGTCTCATGGAAAAGGTATTCTAATTCAGAAGATGAACCAAAAATATTTAACTTGATTGCAAAAAGGAAAAAATAGCATGTATGAAAATAGGTTTAAAACATTGAATTTTTTTTTTTTTTCCTTTGGTTTGTTTTTTCCGTCGATCTTGTTTTCCGTGCTGAGCACCAATGCTACCGACGTGCCAGGAAGGCAGCTTCCACACCTGGACCCTACCTATCGACCCATCAACTCATGAACCGGGGACCAACGGCTTTACTTCCCATCCGAAGGAAGGCGTGATCAGAGATGTTATGCCTCAGAACATCCCGGCGGCGCCGACTGGAATTGAACCCAGGCCTGCTGAGGTGAGAGGTAATCACGCTTACCACTACACCACCGGCGCCGTTTTAAAACATTGAAAATATATAAATAAATGATATATGAAAAATCTTGTCTTTTTTCTCTCACATATTATCAAATTTTGCATCAGTAGTAGACAACAGAATAAGGGAATGATATATTTTTGGACAAGGTCTACATGTCCAAATAGTTTTATTGAACTCTGAGAGGGTGCTGCCAATTCCAAATACGATTTGGCGAGAAAAGCATCATGAGCCCTTTTCATATGAAATTCTCGATTAATCAAAGTGAACTTAAGTGCTGATTAGACAAAATTAAATCACAAATTGAGCTTCATTGGATTCTGAGATGATTTTGAGCTTCACTGGTTAAGTTTTGTGTGAAAATGGCAAATAAAAAAAAAATCAGTTCAGACATGAAAAAGTTTTTGTAAAAAAAACTTTTTTTCCTTAAAAGTGCCCATCTCGCGATGTATGGACGGTTGGTAGTAAACATAATTACCTATTTTGAGGCAAAGTTTCATCCAAATCAAACATGGCCATTTTTTTTAAATCGACTTTAAATTTTAAAAATCAATTTTTTTCAGTGTAGGTCTCAAATGATTTTTTTTTCAGTATTTTTTTTCGGTAACTTGGACAATTTCCTAAAAGTCATCCATACAACACATTTTTGTAGGAGTTGTCATTTTTCCATAGTATTTTTTTGAAAAAAGTCGGCAGAAAAAGTTTGGCCCTTCTCAAATGTTAGTCTAGATAAATTTTGGAAAAACTAAGTATGCAAAGTGGCATATTTAGTCAAGGTCCACACATCCAGAAGGTTTCATTGAAATCTGAGAGGGTGATGCCAGCTCCGAATACGATTTGGCGCGAAATGCGTCAATACTTAAACGATTCCAAATCGGATCCTGACTAACCTATCAAAATTTCAACCCATTTGGTGAGAAACTGAGATGGCACAAACCATTTGAAGTTTGTATGGGAATTACTATGGTAAAACCAAGATTTTTGTTCATGTCTATCTAATAATTCACCATATTGGTCTGCTTCAAAAACGTTCAACTGTTCTTGTAGGAAATTTTCCCAGCTGCAACTTTGCTCAAGACCACTTTTTAATTAAATGCAAGGATAGAAAGTTATCAATGGTTCAATGCGCTGATGTCTTATGATCATGCTCAATCAACTGCTCAGCAGGCAACATTGGTGTTTCTGGGGCGTTGAATAGGACACACAAATCATGGCTACTATGTCACACTGCAAAATACAGTGTTGCCTACAGAGCAGCTGCTTGATCATGTCATAAGTTTACCAATCTCTTAAATAATTAATAACTTTTTCCTGTCTCGTTTTACATAGAAACGATCCTGAGCAAAGTTGTAGCTGAGAAAATTTTCTATAAGAATGGCTATCGAACTGTTTCGCAGCTCAATATGGGAAAAGACTAGAAGGCAATGAACAAAAAGTTGAAATTTCCCATAGTAATTTACATGTAAACTTCAAATGGCTTGTGCGAAGTCTGTTTCTAACCAAATGAGTTGTAACTTTGAGAGGCTAATCAGGACCCGATTTGAAACCATTTAAGCACTGTGGAGCGAAAAAGTCAAATTTTGCATCAGTCGAACGTGTATTCTGATTGTCTGAAAAAAAAAATTCAAATTGAAACTCCCTTATGGCGGTGCTGTTGAATGGAGATCTAGTCGTTCAAATTGCTTATGCGGCTGCTGTGGAAATTAGCAACATGCTATTCTATATTACATGTCATTTTAGCAATCTTAAATTAACATGCCAAGATTTCAAGATATTAAAAATTTCAAAATGGGTAAATTTATGATAAAATATATGACGGTCAACGACGATTATTGAAGTCCAACAATTATGCTGTAAGTTTTAACAAAACTTCCAGCAGCTTCAGCTCAGAAAACTTTGACCCACATTTCAAAAGTTCGATAAACATTGTCAGTAATAATATTCGATAGAAATTCGATAAAAATTGTCGGTAATAATTTCTAAGTGTGAAATCTCAGATAAATGTTTCCAAAATAATAGGACGAATAGCTGTTGAATAAGTATTACATCGCTTGAAATTCGGTGTTTCCTGATTTTAGCATAAATAGAACAGTTTTGAGAGGCATAAAAGGCTCAAAACTGTAGCAATTACATTGATGTACATATTAAAAAGTAGAAGGGTCTGTGCCTAGGAGCACGAACGGAAGCTTGACGTAGGACCGCTAGTGGACGGAACAAATGTGAACATTTAGTTCTTTTAATTGATCAATCATCAATTCGACAGTGAGCATGCATAAGGGCGTAAACGCGATGATCGATTCTCTTCGTCGATTTTCTCTTTTGTTAATAGCTCGCTAGAATTAACGTTTCTCGGTGCGTTTGCTGTTGCTTTTGATAGCCAATACAACCTGTTACAACTCTGCATTGAACAAAGTCTAGAAAATTGTTTCGCTTAGCTGTAGCAATGCAAAGAGAAAATCGATGAAGAGAATCGATCATCGCTTATACGCCCTTATGCATGCTCACTGTCGAATTATCTTAACTCAAGCTGAACATTGCATTAGGTCCTAAGTAACATTGATCGATTCTCTTCGTCGACTTTCTCTTTCGTTAATAATTTGAGCACATAACCGTTTCAAGTTGAATTTGTCATATTGGATGCTAGATAAAAGATTCTTTTATCGATCTGTGTGCTGAAAATACCTGGGAATGTCTTTACATGGCCATGGGGATACAAAGAAAAAGTCGACGAAGAGAATCTGTCAATGTTACTTAGGACCTAATGCAATGTTCAGCTTGAACTCTTTCCGTTTTTTATTTGTGAGAGTATCAAATTTGTAGTATTTATTTCAAAGAGAAAGTTGATGAAGAGAATCCAAGGGACTGTCAACTTGAGTATTTTCGATTCATCTACCCGACTTTAAAATGTGTATTTTTATTTTTTTTGTTATTTATTAATTTTTAAGTTTTGTGCATTTTGGTATTAAAGTGTATTTAATTCACCCCTCACAGGATTTTCTTCCAAATTATATGAATGGGGCGGGGCTGAAAGTATCGTTTGTGCAGAATATGTAAAAAAGGAGGGACTTCGAGTGATTGAACTCGTGAGATTTGATTTTATTGGCTTTCTGGGGTGTGAATATACACCCAAAGCGAATTATTCCTACTTCTCTCAAATTCTATATGGATTTTTAACACTTCCTACCAGCGTGTTCTGGAAAATAGTAGGACGATGCTTAATCTCACCAATACATTCAGGCCTACAATTCCACACCTTCTATAGAGACCAGGTTGAGCCTTGATAGCTAGCTGCTTGCGGGAGCTGATGACCTTGACAAATGTCCAAATAATACTCTTAACAAATTTATGGTGGTCCAGAAAAGGACCGTTTTGTAGTTATGGTTGAGTAATGCTGAGCTGAGCACGACGAGCTACTGATTCCGATCCTAGCCTACTGTGTTACCTGACTTACTACAACGTACTTCGAATACAACGTATAGTTCGTCTAATTTTACATTGCAAATGCTATGCAAAATTAGACGAGTCAGTCGTTATAAGTCAGGTAACACAGTAGCGGTGGAACTTCTTCCTCCTTCTCTATGGTTGATAATATGAGCTTTGCAGCTCGCTGCTTGCAGGCACCCTTTCGTTGTTGTTGTTGTTGTTGAAATCCCGACTTGGGAAAACACGCACCGGCACTGCGAGCCGTGCAAAAATATTGCTCCCCGTTCAAAGCTAACACGCACTCGGTTTCGGTACCTCTTGTCGGCTCGCCACCGATACGAACAAGAAACCTGAACGCGGAGCCGTTTTATTCGGCTTGGTGCCGTGCTATGGTTATTCGGTGCGCTCCGTGCGGCTCCGTGCCAGGGTCCAGTGCCAGACAGAATGCAGTGCTTCTTCTTCTTTTTTTCCACTATCGCAGTCTGCTAATTTTTTTTTTCGTTCCTTTTCTGATTGACCTTTCCGGCGATACTGTACCTCTTTACTCCTATGAGAAAACCCCACAAACAACTGTCATTATGTGCGTGAAGCATGGCGGGCTGTTCCGTACTCTGTCGCTCAAATGACAAATCTCAAAGGGGCTGTTCATTAACTACGTATAAAGTTTTTTGGGATTCTTCCCCATTGCGTGGATTCTATAGATCCTGTGGAGATCTATCTAGCCCTGATGTATGTGTTGGTAGAGGGAAAAATGTAAACTTTGCGGGAGACGATGTCTTAACACTCGACAGCAATATTGTGAAATATGAAGTAAAACAAATCCTAGCTAGTTCTGCATGATGATTTTGTTTGATTTTATTTATTTGTAAAGTCGCCGGGAAATATCAGCTGGCGATTTGTTTTTTTATGATAACTCCTTACTTGAAAACAGGCAAAAACTCACAAACAGGCTGCTTTTTCATGGTATACAGTGTGATAGTTCAATAATCAATAAATTATCTCAACATTTAGTGGCAAACCATTCATAAATTTTGGTAACATACAAAAAAATCTATAATCCACATTAAATTTTATATGTAAGCGCCGATTGAAACAATCTTTTCGACGTCACTACAAGGGTGATTGATTAAACGAAGGAAACGAATCGTGCGGAATGCAAGCCGAGGAAAAACTAATTGCACCAATGAATTCAGGCCTACAATTTCACACCTTGTATAGACAGGTTGAGCCTTGATAGCTAGCTGCTGCGGGAACTGATGACCTTGAACAAATTTTTTGGGGCCCTGAAAAGGACCGTTTTGTAGTGATGGTAATTCTGAGCTGGGTGTTCAACACGGATGAGGCTGTCGAGCTGTATGTCATTTGGAGCGAGGGTGACACGCTTGGCATAGATGACCGACCCGCAGCGACTAACGAAGAGCTACTGATTCCGATCCATAGCATAGCGGTGCAGCTTCTTCCTCCATTGATGATTGCTTATGCGGGCTCTGCAGCTCGCTGCTTGCAGGCAGCCTTTCGTTGTTACTGGAGAACAATTTTCAACGCCACACGCCGAAAGCACTGCTACTGCTGCTACTAATTTCGACGACCGAACACCACCACACAGTGGTGTGGTTGTTGGGAGCGTGTGGTTCTGAGTATGGTGATGAGTATGCAAAATATTACGCAATTCCATCCTCCCTATTCGCACGCGCCCGACGATAGGAGGCGAATGCTACTTCGACTTGTTTCGTATTACTCTCTGACGACTGTGCTGGGGAAGCAGCATATGCATATAGGTAATTGGTGGATTTGTTAGTTAATTTGACGCTTTTGGACAATGCTGGACATTTACCAGTTTTTCAATAGTTTCTTGTTGAAAATCAACATTCGGAAGCATTGCTGATCCATTGGTGATAAAAAAAAACCAGGGGCAGCTGAGCTATTTACGTTTAAAATCTTTCTTAATTTGTTACATGTTCCATTTTCGGTTTTCACAAAGTGTACCCCCATATAGAAATCAAAGACGTAGTTCTACGTCAAAAAATAAAAATGAAATCCACCACAACCTGTGAAAGTCGTCTTTCTGAGTTATTTGGTTTTTTTAATGATTAACTTCTTATTACACCTCAATTTCCAGCGTGCCAGTGCACGTAACAATAAACTAAATACACAATGGCAATTACGTTGCAGCAGTCACTTTTATTTCCCTCCCATTCAGGAAAAACCATTTCCATTCCACCAGCTCCGGCCGTTCGACTGACTGCTAGAACACAGAACGACAAAGGGTCTCACCGAAACTCACAGAGAGCTAGGAATGAAATATGAATCACAGCGCTAACGTCAGCGCGAACGAACTGCATTGACAGAATGCAACTTGTGCACTGCTGCATGTAAATACGCAAATTAAATTTCCTCTATTGTAATTAAATGCGGAAAATTATAGAAGACCTGACAGAGCTTCGCGCTTCTTTTTGCATGTGCGTCTATTTTTGTCCTATTGTATTAACATTGTGAGGTGCTTTGGTGCTAGTATCCTGACGGCTAAGGATGCACATTCAGCGATCATATTTCCCATACGAGCTAAAGTAGGACTTCATGTGCTCCACATTTTCTTCGGATGGGGTTTACTCCATTGTTGCACGAAATTGCATGTGAGCAAAATATGTGAAATCGATTTCTTTCAACGCTAACTACATGAATTTTGGTAAGAATCGCGAACATTGTCACTCATATCCGTGAGAATTAACAAATGGCAAAAGTAGAGCAACTAAAAATTAAAGAAGACTGTATAAATCTGTA
Source organism: Ochlerotatus camptorhynchus (assembly GCF_037179485.1). Lineage (NCBI taxonomy): Eukaryota > Metazoa > Arthropoda > Insecta > Diptera > Culicidae > Ochlerotatus > Ochlerotatus camptorhynchus. Next base: position 38,702 of record NW_027040951.1, read on the forward strand.
ATTTAAAAATATATCCACCAACGCTCCACTTTCCACCATCTGCCTTCGGATTACCGTACAATAACGAGAATGGAAATATTCCTTCCGCAGAATTGTGATGGTTTTCAATTGAACATGAATTTTGTAGGATTTAATTACCGACAGCTCCCGGCAACTTGCTCACTCGGGAACCCCGTATTTACAACAGAAGAGACCCAGATTTTGTGCAAAACAATACGAAGAACACAAATACACAGCTCCAATCTGCAATTAAAAATTGTGCTGAGAGGGAAGTAATTCCAATCTACCCATTCCATCATTTATCCAGAACCGTGCGCTCCTGGTTGTTAATTTGAGATGCCTACAATTAGCAAAGTGCATCGAAAAAGGAATAGAATTACCATAACGACTTGTATAATTATGACAAATCATATAAAATTTTCCTACTGGGCTGTGTTTGCGTTTCGATTTTCGACGAGTTCCAGCGTGAGAATGAAGAAAACAAGTCACCACCGTAATGGTCGGGAATCGAACGGATGGATCAAGTGTGAGTAACGAGCCTAAAATTGTTTCGGTTCGGTTTGAACGTGTGATTGTTAATTAAAACCAAGTTCGCTATTAACACTTGCTCGTGTTGTATTATGCGTTTTCCTCGGTAATTCTAGTGCTGTGCAGACGTTACGAATGCTTTACCGCTGCATGTGGGTACGTTTACGATAAACAACATCGAATGTGTTGTTCGACAAGCCGTGGAATCGTTATTGAAAAAAAAAAAGAACGAGCTGCTTCAAGCTAAAGGCTCAAGTAAAATGTATTATTCAAATTTTTCCTAACACATTAACAGATGGTATGAAATGTGTATTTATACGCATATGAAAAGTTACGATGAAGAGGTATGGCTGTTGGATAATCACTACTATTTTGATTCAATAGCTTATTCCTTGTTCTTCCTTGCCCAATGGATGCCCATGACTCTTGTATGTAGATGTTCACTAAAATAAAGTTAAACAATAAACCTTGTGGACGTGTAGGAAACAGTGATATAAGGAAAATGGCTCTGATATTGGCCTATGGATCTAATATTGTCCCCATCGCTAAAAATCTGCTATTTATCAATTTTATCTAGATGAACGCGTCATTGGGACTATACTAATGGATATGTTTGGTCACTATTGAATATTTAGTCGATTGCTTAATTTATATATGGGTCCAAATTAGGGGCATTTAGACCGCCATTACATCAATTTCACCTATATATTTGATATTTATTTATTTATTTATTTATTCATCTGACTTTTTGTCGTCTTAATGAATGGGATGGGGACAAGCCAATTTAAATGGCGTAAAAACCCCATATATTTTCACAATACAGTACAAACATTACAAAACAAGCACATCCGTGAACATAACATAAAGTGAACATGGCTTCAAATATCAACTGTAGTCAAAAACATAAAAAAATATAATTCTATCAGCTCCATTGGAAAACGGCGCCGGTGGTGTAGTGGTAAGCGTGATTACCTCTCACCCCAGCAGGCCTGGGTTCAATCCCAGTCGGCGCCGCCGGGATGTTCTGAGGCATAACATCTCTGATCACGCCTTCCTTCGGATGGGAAGTAAAGCCGTTGGTCCCCGGTTCATGAGTTGATGGGTCGATAGGTAGGGTCCAGGTGTGGGAGCTGCCTTCCTGGCACGTCGGTAGCATTGGTCGACGGAAAAAAACAAACCAAAGGAAAAAAAAAAAGCTCCATTGGACATCCATCATCCGAAGCAATCCTCGTCGGCAGTGGTGAATCGATAAAAAAAAGGATACAGGTAGCATAATCGTTACAATTTAGGAACAATGGAATATTACTCACCTTTCACCTTTCACCTCACTCGATCCATTAATGCAATTCAGTCAGTCTACGCTTAAATGTTGCCACAGTAGAGTTGAAGTCGAAGAGGATGTAGACTTCGTTGAACCTAGTCGACATAAAGCGGACAGGATCATGAAGGCCGTACAAGGAGTTGCGCGGCTCAAGCAGCAAAAAGTTCCGTTGGCGAAGTAATCGTTCATTAACGTTAAAGTTAAGTTGACCTAGTAACTCTGGTGCGTCAGTTTCTCCTGTGAGAAGTTTAGCTACAAACACTGCTTGGGCATCATTCCGTCTCTGCTCAAGCGTCTGCAGTCCCAATAATCTGCATCGATCTCCATATTGTGGTAGGTTTAACGGATCTCACCACGGAAGGCGTCGTAGGGCATATCTCACAAATTTTCTCTGAATTGCTTCGATCCTACCAGCCCAGCTTGACTGGTACGGGCACCATACTACAGAGTTAGATTCCAGAATCGATCGCACCAGTGCGCAGTACAGAGACCGGAGGCAGAGAGGATCGGTAAATTCGCAGGATATTTTGAACATAAATCCCAGCTGTCGGTTGGCTCTACAGATAATATCGTTGTAGTGCGATCGGAAGGTCAGCGCTGAATCCAGGATGACACCAAGATCACGAACTTGAAGACAACGCTTAAAGGACTGACTATTAATTGAATAATCATACGTAATCGGGTTGAGCTTGCGATGAAACGATATAACGTTACATTTTTGGATGCTCAACGTCAGCATGTTCCGGGTGCACCAATCAGCAAAACTATTCAGCAGCAATTGTAGAGCATAGCAGTCCTCGATACCTTTAATGATCATGTATATTTTGACGTCATCAGCGTAAAACACACGGCAGCCAGATGGTAGTACGAGAGGAAGCTCGTTGATGAAGAGTGAGAATAACAAAGGACCCAGGTTGCTACCCTGTGGCACGCCAGATAAGTTTGAAAATTGTTCCGAAGATTCAAATCCGATATTAACGGTGAGGCTACGATCCGTAAGGTATGATCCAAACCAGCTAACAAGATCCGCAGAGACACCAATTCTTCCTAGACGTTGAAATTAGTTGAAATAGCGATCAACACTTCACCGCCACGTGATTTATGACTGTTAATATTGCTGCGATCTGTTCTGTAAACAGCCAAGAAAACGTCGTCAATTTTCGTACGCACTCCTCGAACATTCTGGTAGTACACCCTTAGTTTGTTATTAGCATCTGAGACCGCTTCGTTGCAAGCAAGTGTAACGGGAGTAGGCACAGAAGAATCGTTCTGGAAATTTGATCTACTTGATTGTCGTGCAGTACCATTCACAGTTTCGGCTGGACATATACTATTTCTAGCGTTACCTGGACTAAGATCTGGAATGCCATCAAAATCAGTAGCGTAGTAAGAAGTCAGGAAGGATGCGCGCAAGCAGTGGCATTGGATCCACTGGTTGGAAGGAATGCTGATGCTATTTGCTCTGGTTCGATGACCGGTAACGGCTGAGCATCTGGGCGTGGTACAGTATCAACCACTTCATTCATAAAAGCGGCGCTGTCAATGAGACAGATTTCAGGAAGCGACATAGCGGTAATATTATCGTACATGCCTAGGTTGGCAACTTGGAAGACCCCCTCACCAACTCCGAACACAGGAACGGAAAGGCTTGGATGGCAGGAATAGTCAGCAGAAAAGCAGCAGTTCTCGACTGTGTCGGGTGGCTTAGGGGCTTCCATCATGCTGTTTAACGTGCATTCCGTTAACTGCAAACTTTGATGACCGGATAGGTGATGACTATAGGATGATGAATTGTTTGGTGACGAAATTTGGCTAGAAACGTATCGAGTATCAGGTACGTAATTGTATGCAAAGGAACTGTACTTGCCTATAGGGACGGACTGGAAGACCCCGTTTCCATACCCGGGACGACTGCTGTGCGCTGGCGGGAAAGACACGACTGTGATGGGGGGATAAGGGGCTTCCAAATCGCTTAAGCTGATGCGTCCCGGGCTGAAAGAGTTTAACTCAAATCCATAATAGGCGTAATTGGGGATGAAAAAGCTTCTGGTGGGAGCAGCGGTGGCGTGGATTCTAGCGTTCAGAATCATACGGGCCTAACTGTAATGTCTCTTCGCATTACTAAATTTTGTTCACTTAAACTTGTCCAATACAGTAAGGTTGTAGGGTTATGGATGTATTTCATATGTTGGCCCACCTTGCTATATTTTGCACATTTTATCACATAAAATTAATAAAATTATAGAATATTGTGAAATTTACATGAAAATTATTACACTAATTGGCATCTTCCATGCAAGGTTGCAAATACTCATTTCAGCTAAAATAATGTTTTTCGGAATAATAAAACCAAAAGATGGTATGATGACATGTTTTACTTGTAACTTACAAGAAGAGTTTACACAGTATGCGTTTGAAACATAAAACCTGTAAATTTTGCTTTCCATTTGCAGCGATTTGCTGATCGCTGAGTGAGTGTGTGAGTGAGTGTGTGAAAAATCGCTGATTGTGACTCTTATGAAGTGAAATAAACAGGTTTAATATGTCAAATACATTCGTTGCAACCTCTTCTTTTATTTTACCAATTCAAAATATGATCATAGCATCTAATTATTTCATAGTTTAAAAAAACATTATTTTAGCTTAAATGAGTATTTGCAACCTTGCTTCCATGTTTGTTTTCAGTCGAGTGTTTCATGTAATGGTAATAAATTGAAAATATACTCTCCTGATAATTTGTTTATCAAATTCAGTTGTACAACAATTTGTTTTAAAAGAAACATTCAGATCTGTGTAATGACCTGATGAATTAACCATTTATTACATCAAAATTATACTTTGTTGAGATATTGTATAATGCAATGCTTGAAGCGGTTCAAAATACCTCCATTACCCTGTTAACCAACAAAAGCAACATCAAATGTGCCTAATTGTACCAAAAGTGCTTCTGAACGTGTTTCGCAGTTGGGTGTGGTGAAATTCGTGAATTCGTGGATTATGTTCAGTGAAAATTCCGTGTCACAAAATTGCTCACCGAGTTTCCTTTTTTTGCCGTTCGACGACGACGGGTTTGCGAGAGAAAAATAAGCATCGGGAATTTGCTCCCGGATGTATTGATTTGGTGAGTACGTTCCAGTTGAAGATTGTTCTTATACATATCTCGATTGCATTTTCGAGGGGACGTTCGGAGAGCTTTGAGATTTAGGCGTTGTTGCATTTGCGGGCAGATGAGCTGGTCGCCGGTAAGGGCCAGTAAGTGCTGCCAGCAGATGAATCAAGAGGTATTCGAAACAAAATTGATAAGATATGTCCATTCAAATCGATTTAATACAGTTGAACAAATTTCAAAACTATATACGTGCCAGATTTGGAAATAATATTTTTTGAATCTGGAAGTGTGTTTATGATACCATTATCCATTTGATAAAGGTAGAGTGAACATGCGGGGCTTATTGTAAGTAAAAGTGACCTCGGAGTGGTCGTGAATTACCAGGCATTCTGAAATGGGTCACTGGAGCTGCAATAGAGCTAACACATTCTAACTCCCGGACTAAACCTGCTTTAATCTAAGGGTAATAAAAAGCAGTTTTCTTCCATAATAACACTGCCGGACAGTGGGGGTTAGATTGTACACACACACACACACAAAAGCAACATCAAATGTACTTTTAAATGTTAAACCATCCGAGATATTAATAAAAGTGAAAATCGATTAAGAGAGTAGATCATCGCAGTTAGGTGCTTATGATTTTGAACGCTAGATATATGCAGTGCTGTCATGGTAAATTTCGATCCGATAACTCGCTGATATGTTATGAGTCCGCCTACCTCAAAGTCATTCATCCCCTTTACAGAGCACCCTTAATTGTCATATTGGAATGTACAGACAATCTAGTACCCTCTAATTAAAACTAGGATACGGTTAAAACTTGTGCAATCAACTCGCCATAAAACTTAACAATACTAATTTATCAGATATTGGCTTTTAAGTGGGACAAAACGCATCGATCTTTTATGTCCAACGATTCGGTCTTTGAACTTGGGTACATACAGTTGTACCGCGAAAAAAAATTGTGGGGATGTGTACAAGACACGACTGCATGGGTGACGTAGACTACGTTGAGATGTTAAGTTAACTTCTCGTGCATTTTACTTGATATTGATTTAAAGTACAGTAGAAGTAGCTTATTTCCTCAATTTACTCGATTTCCTCTCCTTGACATGTCAATTTCTTTACCCTTATTAGTTATTTTTCTGACTGTTTATGGATTTCCGTTAGGGATATTTCCGCATATAAAACACTTGTCTTCAAACCTCCGTTATAAATTATATTCCCCGTGCACACTTCAATGCCAATCCAATCTCAGTTGAACATTTTTTATGGATAACACCTTTAACCAAACGCTTGATCGCAGTGGGATACTTCCGGTGGGAAATCGTTCACAAGCATGTTTTACACATCCCAGCTGGTAACCTAGCTAACCAATAAGCCCGCTAATTTGGATTGATTTTGTTATATAAAGCTAACATACGACTGAAACAGGGCTCTGGCGCATTATTAGTCGGATTATTACTAAGCAGGCTTGTTGGTTACTTGGGATTGCCCCTCACTTTATTTCTATCAGCATATTCGAAAATTTGATATTCAAAGTTGTGCTTTCACAAAATCAGAAAGTTTGGTCCATGCTCAATATTTAATCATAATTTACTACTTCAAGCAATAAAAAATTCGTACATCCAAGCAGGATCATAATTCTTAACGTCCGAATTTATCCACCTCTTAAGCACATAATGAGGAACTAGAACTACAAGTATCCAGACATATATCTCTTAACTTTATGCCATTCCTGCATTGACGCAAAGACGCTCCAACCCATTTTCAGAGGTTTAATTTTTGTTGGACCAAACTCAACACAGCACCACCCAGAAACTCGTTGATCCACTAGGTGCATGAATTTTGAAACAAACAACAGTGTTAAGCTCTACTTAAAGATGAAAATGAATTTTTACCATCCCTTTGGATCCCACTTCAACGCAAGGACGGCCCAAAATCATCAAAATTCAGTTCGCCAAGCAGAATCTCACGAACACTAGCGTGTAAATTCATAGGATTTTGACAGTTCTTACAGTAATGCATCTCTATTTTGTATACAACATCCGAAGTCCCTCCTTTTTTACATATTATGCACAAAAATTACTTTCTAAATCCCGCCCCTGACAGGATTTCCCGCCGTTTTGACGTAGGACTACGTCTTTCATATCTATACTGGGGGTACACATTCAGGGTGTCTACTACCTGGAAAACCTGGAAAACCGGGAATTTACAGGGAATTTTACTTTTTCTGGAAAAACCTGGAATATTCAGGGAATTTTGGTTCCACTCAGGGAATTTTCCAATTATCACTTCATTCGTAATTCAAAAGAAGTTTTTCGTTCAGTTTGTCGAAACGTTTCTTAAGGGCACTGAACTTGACAAGCATCTGACAGCTAAGACAACGTGTGCGAACGAGACAAGTTCATTCAGAGAGTCTTGTCACGCTCGCTCTTGGCTGATTTGTATGTGGAGGATCAAAATCGTCGTAAAAAGGAAACAGTCGAAGAAGCATGTATTGTATAAGAATAAGCATGCCAGACAGCAGGTCTGAGAGCCTACATAGAATTTTTGTTTGAGCTTCAGAGAGGGTCGGAGATCTACTGAGAAATGTGTTGAGTTTATGGGTAGTTCGTAGATCTTGAGAACAGAACTACAAACAAATTAAAAGTAATTAATAGAAATTCATAAAAACAAAATCACAAGAGAGGTCGTAGATCTTCAGATTAATGTTCAAAGAAATTTTCAAAACTTCAAGCAAGCAAAAATAATTTCAAATCAATTTGAAATTTTGCAAATCTTCAGGGAAATTCGCATAACTTTAGACAAGTCCAAGAATCTACAGTGAAATATAAAGTATTTCACAGAAGTTTGGAGATCCTCGAAACATTATTCAACATCAGAAAAGTTCGTAGATCTTCAGAACAAAGCTACAGAACTTTGAAAAAAATTACAGGACTTCTGAAAAAATCACAAGAATCTCAGAAATGTTATTGGATCTTCAGTAACAATTGCAGAACTTCAGGGAAGTTCGGCAATTAAAAAAAAATATTTACACTATTTCAGGAAAATTTGTAGATTCTGAGAGAGACATTTAAAACTTCAAGGAAGCTCAAATATTTTCAGATAAATTTTGACAACTTTAGGCAATCTTCAAGGAAATTTTCAAATCTTCAAGGTAACCCGAGAGGAATTTACAAAACATCAGAGAATTTTGCAGATCTACTGAGAAATTTATTGAGCCTCAAGTTTTTTTTTGTAGATTTTGGGAATAGAGCTACGGAGCTTAAGACAACTTTACAGAACTTTAAAGATATTTGCAGGAATTTGACAGAAAGTTTCACACAAATTGTGAGATCTTCAGAAAAATTCGTTAAATGTCAGAAAAGCACCTCAATTCCAAAAACAAATCGCAGCGAAGTACAAAAGTACAATATTTTGCAGAACTCCATGGAAGTCGGAAATAGATAGATCTAAAGAACTTCAGAGAAGTCCGTAGACCTTAAAAGAAGTCTGTAGAACGTCAGAAAGTTCGTACGTTTTTAGAAAAATTTGCAAAACTTCAGCAAAACTAACAGATCTTCGGGAAAGTTCGCCGATCTTTAGATCAAGAATCCACAAAGAAATTTAAAGAACTTTAGAAAAGTTCGGAGATCTACTGTGAAATTTATTGAACTTCAGGGCAGTTCGTAGATCTTTAGAGCAGAAATACAGTACTTTAGAAAACATTACAGAATTTGAAATAAATTTTAGGAACTTCAGAAAAGTTCAGAGGGTAGATCGTAAATCTACTCAAAAATTAGCAGATGTTTAAATAAATTTTCAGAATTTTACTGCGGTTCTTGGATTTTGAGAGACATTCACAGAACTTCAGGTATGTTCGCTGATCTTTAGAGATATTTGTACAGCTTGAGAAAAATAAGAAAATCTTCAGAATACTTCCCAAAACTTCCGGAAAGCTCAAAAATTTCTAGATAATCTTTTAATTCTTTAGAAAATGGTATAGATTTTCATTGAATCATGAAAATCTGTAGAAAAAATTGCGGAACTTTCGAGACATTTGTAGATTATTAGAAATTTTGTGAACATCAGAGATAATTGTCGATCTTCAAGGATCTTAAATCTTCAGGGATTCAGAAACTTTGTAAATTCTTAGGAAAATTTGCAGAACTTCTGAAGAACACACAGAACTTCAAAGAAATCTGTAGAACTACCGAGAAATTTGCAGATCATCAGGAAAGATTGTTGATCTGTAAAGAAATTTTACCGGAGAACAGAAACAAAACTTCAGGGACGTCAAAAGGTTTGAAGACCTTGCAGAATTGCGTTGTTAACAGAAATTTTCAGAACTCAAGGAATCATGTAGATCTAGTGAGAACTTTTCCCACTAGCTTGTCTAAAGTTGGTATCGACATCCTGGCGAAGTTTTGAAATCCATTTTCATCTTCATATCGCAGCTCTTGAAGGACAAGATGAGCCAGATCCCTGCCGGTGTTCCTCTTGAGCAACAATTTCCTACTCCACAAAGTTCACCTTCTCCTTCTCATTTTATTTAAAATAATAAAAGCAAATACGTCTGCCGAAACTAGAGCAATTTTCCGGTAATTCATGTACTTCCATCAACTTTTGATTCCTGATACAGTTTTGTATTAAAATCTAAATTGACAGTTCTTTATATATGTGCAAGCAGTGTGAACACCAGCAAACAGGGGGGTTCGACAAAGTGTGTCGAAAGTAAATTTGAGCAGATTTTTCATCATGGCGGCGGTTAAAATCAGATAGTCTAAACGGACCTTAAGAGATTGTAGACATGTGAAACCATGATTTATTCTGTCTTGATCTTCCAAACAGAGTTGGACTCAAACATATTATTAAAATTATATTTTGTTTTTGAAAGCATATTGTTATCAAATTTTGATATATCGTTTTATCGAATAGTATAGACAGGTTTCTTGTATTTATATTCTTGATTTAAAAAAATACCACACAAATACCAAAGAATAATGTAATATTTGATTGATGTAATGCATGCTACTGTATGAATAACTAATGTGATTGCAAAAATCAAATACAATATTACACCCATGGATATAATTTCTTTTCGCAAATTATGTGTAGGATAAATGCACCAATAGTGGAGGTACTTTAGTGCAATGTGTTCCTATGGTGGCTTATAGAGTCTCCCTAAGCCGCTTTAGAAGTACATTGTACTAACGTATCTCCACTATTGGTGCATTTACTAAACATAAATTGTACAAATTAATATTAAACATCCTATGTGCATCTGTTCTGCTGTAATATTCAATTTTTTTTTTGCTGTGCCGACTTATACGTACCAACGCCCAAGTTTGAACAATCGAAAATAACATAAATCAATAAGTACATAAAAGAGATTCCAGATGGATAAATAGATAAAATAATAATGTGTATAATTTGTATGCACCTGGAATTTTTTTCATCCGACCTGGAAAAACCTGGAAAACTCAGGGAATTTGATTCCTTGAATTGAGTAGACACCCTGACATTGTGAAAACCGAAAATGGAACATGAAAACATCACCAATCGATCAGAAATATTTCTACGCATCTATAGCTTCCGAAAGATGATTTTTAACGAGAAGCTGTTGAAAAAGTGGTAATGTCAAGCATTTTCCAATGTACAAATAAAAAGTGATAATTTTATCACTGTTAATTACGTTATTCCCAAACCCAGTCCTCATAATCGAGTACCACTTGGTTGCACATCATTCTGCTTTAACCTGAAAAGATATAAAGCAGCGTTGCTGTATGGCAAACAGCCCATGAATTCTCTGCTTGATCGTCAAGCAGTTCAGTTCGGTGTTAGCTCGCTCTCTCGAGTTGTTCGAAAAGTTCGTGGCGATAGTGTTCGCGCTCTCTCTTTCGCGGTTTGTCGTGCGTGTGTGTGTGTGCCCCGAAATGGGGAAGCATCGGTCGCGAAGCCTGGCAAAGGTCCAGAACCCCGGTGAAGGAAGCTCCGGTGTGCCTACCTCGAACAGGTTTGCTGTTCTCCCCATTAATGGGAATATCCAGCCAGCTGTGTTGGAAAAACGCAGCAAGAAGAGGAAGAAGAATCGAGGCCAGTCTGATGTCACTGCGACGAACAACAGTGATGTTGGAGATTTCGTTGACGCTGCCAAAACCGAGAATACTGCCGAAATGAGCATGGCAAAAGTGAAGCTACCTCATACCAAACTTCGACCCGAAGTTTATCGAATCAGAAATCAGGGACCGGTACAAGCTGGCCCCAAGTGCCGTGTATCGAATGACAAGAAGAGACGAGAATGTGAAGGCGTATCCGGATAGCCTTTTCCTGGTACAATTCCAGAAGGGAACGGTAACGCTCAACGCACTGAAAGCCATCCAGTCCATCAATTCCATCATCGTCCGCTGGGAGCCATACCGTGGCGGCCATCGCGATGTGACTCAGTGCCAGCTGTGTCTGAACTTCAGACACGGTACCCGCAACTGCAACATTAAGCCACGCTGCGGAAATTGCGCTCAAGACCATGCCACCTCCGAATGTGCTGCAGATGAAGCTGTGGCGTCCAAATGCGCCAACTGTGGTGGTGCTCACCAACAGGGTTACTTCCACTCACTTGCTATAAAAAAGTGTTTTTCGGAATTATGAAATCATGAAATCTAGAGTAACATTTGAAATGGGCCTATGTCCAAAACGTAAACAAATCGGGTTTTGATACCATTCTTTAGCACCGCTTGATAGCTACTAATCGTGTAAGAAAGTTCCGCATAATCGAGAAAAATCATTAAAAATAACTCGATTTTCGAAACGGCCGATCAACGAAATTTTTCGATTCATTTATAGGCCCGCACGCTAAAACGGCCAACCATTCATTTATTTCATTTCATTGTTAAGCCTAGTGACGTAGAAGGGCCGATGATTGAAAAATTTCAAACCAAAGCTAGGCCCTACTGCTTGAGGCAGGGCCGATGATTTGTTTTGAATTTATTTGACGTTGCGAAAAGGCTTAGCAAAGGGCCTACCATTTCTGATGACAAGCACAACGGCTTAACAAAAAGGGCCAATCCATTGAAAGATTCACAAAAAAGGCTTATTAATTTATGAAATTATATTGTTATCGATTTTCATATATTTTTGAAAGGTTTTCGCATATTTTGGATGTTGTATACTGAGATACAGTTACTATTGTTATTGTGAACAATATAAATGCCTAAAATACTTCAATTTTCTTAAATATGAATTGAATTGAGGCGGCCAAAATTTAAATTTCATTTTCTGGTTTGTTTACGTTTTGGACATAGGCCCATTTCAAATGTTACTCTAGAAATAGTATAATGCTAATAAGTACTTGTAAGTTACAAGAAGATGTCATGAAGTATAAGTTTGACACATAAAATCTGGCAATGTTGCTTTCAGTGTATCACAATCAGCGATTTTACGACTCGTGAGCGCTCACTCTGAGTGAACGCTCACGAATCATAAGATCGCTGATTGTGATGCTCTAAAAGTGGAATTGACAGATTTTATGAGTCAAACACATACTTTACACCCTCTTCTTGTTACTTACAAGTACAACATATCATTATAACATCTAATGATTGCATAATTCCGAAAATTATGTTTTTATAGCAAGTGAGTGGAAGCAACCCTGCTCACCAAGGATCTGACAAGCAGTGCCCTAAACGCGAGGATTTTAAGCGCATCCGAAAACAGGCGTCCACCAACAATCAATCAGGGCGAAGGAAGGATAAGGCTCCGGCTTTCAGGGTGGAGGACTTTCCGCCTCTTCATGGACAAGCGAATCCAAGGGTGTGATCCGCACCTCTTCAAGAAACGTCTAGATCTTCTGCCGGACTAAGCTCTCCACCCCCCCCCCCCCCCCCGGATTCTGGAGACAACCAACAGCTCAACCAAATAATCCCGATCTGTTCTCAGCCGATGAATTGATGGAGTTTTTCATTAACATGACCGTTGCTCTACGTAAGTGCCGCAATAAGCCCGAACAGATCCAAGTGCTCGGTAAGATCATCATCCAGTATGGTTTTTAAACCGCTAACCATCGCTACCTGGAACGCTTGCTCTGTAAAAGCAAAACATATTGAGCTTGCCGACTTCCTCCGCAAGCACAATATCGACGTGGGCCTTCTAACCGAGACCCATCTAAAGTCCGGCTACAGCTTCTGGTTGCGTGACCACAACATTATCCGGCTTGATCGCACCAGGTTTGTTTTATAAAAATAACATTTCTCGCGTTTCATATTATTTGAACGGTACCGAAAACAGTCTGAATAACTCTTTCTGTAAAATATGTGTGGTCCAATTGTTCGATCTCCACAAATTCCACATCCTCTCCACCCCATCGTTGATTGCCATCACGGTGATCACGCTGACTGCTGCTATTTTACCACACCGTCCGTCCGTTGCAAAAATGAGCGGATTCACAACAGCATTACTCTAGGCTGACTGCGTTATTGTTTAGCAGAGGCAGAGGGAAAAACCCGAATTTATCCACCTATGGTGTGATCAGACCCTTCTTACTTATTCAAGTTTATTTATTTTATTGTCATTATCAGTGACCAAGCTCCCCACCCCCGTGTCATCCAGTGACGCTACGCTACTGCCTGGGGGTACCCGGAATATATCCGGGTGTAGTCTATTTGGTGAGGCTACCAATCACCTTATCATCGTATTTTAATGTGATTTAATGGGTTTTAATTCAATTCATATTCAAGCAACTTCCCCGGGGTACCCGGAACATGTCCAAGTGTGTCCAATGTGGTCTGGAATACTTAACACGACTTGCATTGATCTTATTTTTGAATTCTGTAGTAATTTGATGTGTCGCATGATGGTTTTGATACTTTTTCCGTTAAATCCAGCGTGAAGGCCCATATTCACCGGATCTTATTCCGGCCATATCTCCGGAACCGGTTCACCGATTCCAAAACCGTTCAATAGTTCAATGGGACCCCAAGACCTATCATTTGGCGCCGAGTTTGTCCAAATCGGTTGAGCAGTTGCTGAGAAACGTGAGCGCATTCGTTTCGTTACATACACACACACATACACACATACACACGTACACACACACACACACACACACACACACACACACACACACACACACACACACACACACACACACACACACACACACACACACACACACACACACAGACATGTTCCGATCTCGTCGAGCTGAGTCGAATGGTATATGACACTCGGCCCTCCGGGCCTCGGATCGATAGTCGGTTTTTCAAGTGATATCTATACCCTTCTTTGTAAGAAGGGTAAAAATCTACCTTTTCCTGATTTGCTCCTGCTTCTGCTTGCCACGCCACCCTAAACTTTAATGAGCGGAGGAATGACAGCAGAGCTCTTATAAAGTTTTACAGATTCAAGCAAAACGATGCGCAACCAAATTATACTCCCCTAGTAGCACGCTTGTCTCAAATCAATTGTAGAAACTTACATACGACTTATTTCAGTCATATACAAGTTACTGTAACTTATTGTGATGAAATTGTGCTACTCGGGTCGATTATGTAGTTACCTTTAATATGTGTTCGTTTTGATATTTGGCATGTTTTTTTGCGTTTTAATCTGCAAAATAGTGTATTTTTACAGCGGTACGTTCCTTCACGCCTGAATCTATGCATTGTTGCTTGGAATGCCCTGAAGGGTGGTATGGCGCCGGGTAACTAAACCGATCTCGATTAAGGATAGCCCCCTAGTCTCCGCCCCAAAATTATGCAAAAGAACGTGTTCCCGGGTATAAAACCAATTGTCCCGTATTCTTTAGACTCTAAACTATCATTTAAGACAAAAAAAAACTATTTTTTGAACCCGCTACAGTGACCTAACCCCTTGATAGGCAAGCGTCAAAGAATATGCTTATAAAAGATATTCTAAAAAAATGCTTTCAAAAGAAGCTGCTGAAGAAGATTCTAAAAGATGCTTCTAACGAGGATTCTTAAGAAGATTCGAAAATGAGCTTCTTTCGGAAGCTTATTCTAGACATGACAGTACATCTGAGTTGCTACGCAGTAAAGGAGCATTCTTTCATGATTTAAGGAGCATTTCATCGTTTTAATATTAGCTTTCCATAGCTATGGATATCTGCCAACTAATATAATGTTAACAAAAGTTTCTTGAAACTCTCGGAACTTCATTCGAGTTCTCTTATTATTTCTGAAGTTAATATTCTGTAAAGTTCCTGAAATTTGTTCGAAGTCAATTGAACGGCTGTGAAGTTCTCAAAATGTTTCTAAAATTTTCGAAACTTCCCTAAAGTTTTTCGGATATTTAAGGTACTGCCCTGAAGTTTTCAGAACTTTACCAATACTCTTTGGCCATTCCTAAAGATTTCTAAACATACCTGAAGTTGGTTGGTTGGTTGGTTGTCTTTATTAAGGAAATTTTCAACCAGACGCTGGTTGAACTCCGGAACCTGAAGTTTTATGGAGTTTCTTGAAGTTGTTGTAAAGTTCCTGAAATTTTCTCGTAGTTCATGGAACTGACCTGATGTTCTTGGAACATAGCCTTAAAGATTTATTTATTTATTTGTCTGCCTCAATGCTGATTTCAGTAACTTATATAGGTAGGCCAGAGAATAAATCTAGATTAAAATAATTTATGAAAATATTTCATATTTGTAGAGAAGCCATCCCTAATAAACATATACCATGAACGAACTGTATCCCGGATGGGTAAACTATCCCACAAATAGTTTGGATGATACCCCGAATACGTCGTTAAGCCCTCTTTTATGGTTATTTCTATTAGGGTTTGGAAGCAAATTATGTAAAATTATCGGAAAGAATAAAACTATAAGTCAGGCAGCATTTTGAATCCCTTCATCGCTCGCAAATTCAGTTTCATGAAATTTCACTTTCCTTTATATTTCCGATTAGGATCTAATGCCATAATGACCCAATGATCGCATTACATCACACTTCCAATTGAGGACACATTCTCCTATAGATCCACAAGCTGCAGCACAAAATAATGCGTTTGATTTGTTTTCGATCAATGCAGCTCATTGGACATCGATACCACTTAATTGCATTTTCATCCCACGGTAGATTCTTCCGACGGACAGCACTGGCACTAAGGCTGATGTTGATTGATCAGAAGAAAAACAAAGCTTGCTCACAAATCCACCTATAAGTGACATCCATAAATGGTCCTGCAGTAGTTGAATCAAAACGGACATAATCTATGAATTTCAACCCGTTTCCACAATAGAAGAACGGTTAAATTTGCAGGCACCCTTTACTGTTAAGAAACACTTTGAATCGTCCGAACGATGCGGCTTCGTTCCTGGTGGGCCTGCCTCCTCGGCTATTGTGTGTAAGTGGTGAAGGGCGGCCAAAAGGTAGGCCCCAATGTTTGATGAAAAGTATATAAAAGTGGAGCGCCCGGGTGAAATTTCAAACAGTAGTCAGTGCAATTTCCATCCGTACATTTCCTCGTAGAAAGGCGAAAGGCGATCGCGTACCGAAACTGCAACTGGGAAGAAAAATAGCAACAACATACACCCCATCGTCGTTGGAAAATTTACTTTGAAGCAGCAACAGCAGCAGCAGTTGAAGAACTGTTCTTCCTCATTCAAAGCTGTGAATTGTGTTGACCAATCAAATGGACTGTGAAGAGCGTGCATAAAGGGTGAATTGAGTGTTCGCAGTAGAACCTTGAAAGTGCGCCGATCGAAGATGTGGAAAATTGTAAGTTCAAGATAGGGTTTATGAGAATCCATTCAATGCTAATGAACTCGTGTGACAATAAGTGTTGAACTGGTGCATGGTCACAGACCAGAAGAATGAGCTGATAGCCAGTGTGTTGGGGCAATGAAGAATGGAAATGAGCGGTGGTTTGGAATGCAATTGTTTCATGCTACAGCCTGTTCATGGATGCAAAAAAAACACACATGACCAAAGTGCACCTGCAGATTCAGCTGTGTTTAATGAACTGAAACTGGTTAGGACAGTTTGTGACGAAATTGAACTGATTAAGCCATATAGAACAATATAGAACAATATAAAAGTGAATGGTGAATAATGGTTTCATGTATAGTAGGATGGTGCAAAACATACTTTTTAAGCAAAATCGTCAATAACTGGCGTATGGAAGCTAAAATCAAGGAGAAAGTAATGGAGTATGGTTCATTACAATGTTTTCTACGAAGATCGAGAGATTTCGAACTACAAAATGATGATTTTTCATGATTTTCAAGGCATTTTTTAGATTGATTCCAAAATGATTGCGGGGCAAAATGGCTGATTCATGGTGCAATATGGCAAGACGCACGACAACATCGCATGATAGAGACAAAACATAACCTGCAAGCAAGGTTGCAAAGACTCATTTCAGCTAAAATAATGTTTTTCGGAATAATAAAACCAAAAGATGGTATGATGGCATGTTTTACTTGTAACTTACAAGAAGAGGTTACAAAGTATGCGTTGGAAACATAAAACCTGGAGATTTTGCTTTCTATGAGTCACAATCAGCGATTTGCTGATCGCTGAGTGAGTGAGTGAGTTTGTGAAAAATCGCTGATTGTGACTCTCATGAAGTGAAATAAACAAGTTTAATATGTCAAACACATTCTTTGCAACCTCTTCTTGCATCCTACCTATTCAAAATTTGATCATGGCATCTAATTATTTCATAATTTAGAAAAACATTGTTTTAGCTGAAATGAGTCTTTGCAACCTTGCCTGCAAGTAGAGAACACAAAGGCATGAGTTATTTCAAATGATTATTCCTTTATGTTACATCCGAAATAAGGTATCAATAGAGTGTTAAACTGTGATTCATGAAGTAAAACATCTAAAAAAATATACGAAAAGTTAATTCGTTCCATTCTTTTGTGCTATATGCTGTTAAAAGCTTAATTTTCATTCGATGATTTTAACAACTGTGTCATCTTTTGCACATAATGCATTTTTTAAGGAATCAGTAAATCAATATATGATTTTATGATCAGTAGTTATTTGTGAATCCTCCAGTTAAAAACAAACACAATCCGTTACCTGGAAAATGGATCCGAGGAAAAGTTATCGTTGTTTTTCAATAATGGCCCAACTAACAATTTTCACAATGTAAACGCTTTACTCATTTCCTTTATACAGCCTCAAGCAGTATTCAAAAACGTTATACGATATGAGGCAACCTTTACTCAACCTCTATACAAGGAAATCTGGCGAACTTATTCAGCTACTTATGGCTGTTGAGACGGGATGGGACAAGCTCTTATTGCATTTCTAATTACGCTTCTATACAGCTGTTATCCTGTTGTTAAGTTGTGTGTAAACTTGAAAGGTACTTATTAAACATTTTCCCCGTTATCCAATAATCACTACACAGCTTTTTCTTAAAGCCGGGTTAAATATTGTTCATGACTTTTTTTTTTAGGAATTTATTGAGTTTATTTTGCTGTGAATCAATTAATCAAAATTAGTTATAAGCACTCCACCACATTATTTACCCTGCACCGGAACCTGGAATCGAACTCGAGACGCCTGTATTGGCAAACCTTGACACTACCAACTTAGCCACACCAACACTTTGAACTGACGTAGAAACATCTACATGCTTTTTTACAACATGATCTCTGAGTAGAGACTTTATAATACTGCACATGAATCACTTTCCTCTACTAGTTACTTCAGCTTTGTAAAGGAGCAGAGTAAAAGCTGTAAAACTGCACACGTCTAAAAATAAACCTACACAGCATAAAATAAATTTAAATATTACATCCAAGAGGATGCATTTTAATCAATGTCAAATCTCATGTAATTTTTATGGCCACGACAATAAACAAATGCAGTAAAAGCCGCGTATTGTCAGTTTATGCACTGTATTAATGATGATTTTGTCCTTTTTGGCAAGTAATATTACATGATGTGATATTAAAATTAATTTTTGGATGACTGTAAAAATTACGACTGCTGTAAATTGGGCTTGCCGAAGTGAAGTGAGGTATGACGAAAAGGTGCTGTACCCTATGGAACAGATCGGTGCAGGTTTAAGAGTCCTGCTAAATGTTGTTTTGTATTATTGTTTTTTAACACTTCGAACAGGATGCCTCCGAAAAACGTGTAACGGCAAATCAGCAATGACATACAGTATATCGCAAAATTGAGCGAACACCCTAGGGGAACATTTTTTGAAACATTCTGAATAGATATATATATTTTTTTAAATCTTGGCTGGTGGTTAAACAGATGTTTACTGATTTGTCGTTTTAGTTTTGGACTTTATTGGAATAATCTGTATGCAATTAGATAAAACGCACGATTTTCAATTTTTTACCTAGTAGACGAATTTTAGTAAAATTAGTGGAATATGAATGATCTTGTTTGCCTATGGTTTGTTTTCCGTCGATCTTGTTTTCCGTGCTGAGCACCAATGCTACCGACGCCAGGGAGGCAGCTCCCACACCTGGACCCTACCTATCGACCCATCAACTCATGAACCGGGGACCAACGGGTTTACTTCCCGCGGCGCCGACTGGGATTGAACTCAGACCTTCTGGGGTGAGAGATAATCACGCTTAACACTACACCACCGGCGCCGCTATCAATGATCTTTATAATGACTAAAATGAGCAAAATTTCAAAAAGTTTAGTTCATTATATTTCAAGATATTAAGGTTTTTCTAACATCAGACAAACAAAGGAATTCGTAGATCGCTTGCATGTAGGGAAGATCACGGGTTCCCAATACATCTCTTACTTCACGGAAGGATTGTCTAACTCGGGCCACTAGGGTATCTAATAGTCGTGCTCTGGAGGCGTCATTACCCGGGCAATACCAAACTGCGTGATCGCTGTCATCATAACCGGTTCTGCACCTACATATATTACTGTCAACGAGGTTTATTCTGTAGAGATGTGCGTCTAGCGAGTAGTGGTTGGACATAAGTCTTGACATCACGCGAATGAATCCCTGACTTACGTCCAGATCTTTGAACCACGCTCTTGAAGAAACATTTGTAATAATGGAATGTAACCACCGCCCAAGAGAATTACTTGTCCAATCGTTTTGCCAACTTAAAAGAGAACTCTGACGTTCTAATGGGAAACATTCTGAAGTAATGAAATTGGGTTGTTAGCGGAATGCTAAAATAAAACAGCAAAAAAGGTTCCATTTAATTCCACTTAATTAATTTTGGTATCCATGACAGATACGTATTTCGACTACAATGTCATTCCCACTAAAGAACTATTCAAAATCTAACCCCCTTAAGTACTCATCCCCTAGGTATAAAAGTCAAGATCACAGGTATAAAAATGAAACTACAATGTGTTGAATCGGAACCTACCTAACTAATTAAAACCAAAGATTTAAGTAAACTAAAGGAGAAAAATTTATTCAACTCTCTAATAAGGAAAACATTCGTCATGTGAAATTTTCTATCATAAATTTCGCCTTGTTGCGCGCCCACCTTTGCGAGAGAGTCTGCCTTCTCATTGCCTGGGATTGAGCAATGTGAGGGGACCCATACAAAGGTAATCATATATGATCTTTCGACCAGCACACTCATCTGCTCCCTTACCTTTCATCGACCAAATATCTTCAATCGAACTGAGACTATCCGAGAAGATGAAGTAATGGTCTATGGGCATGTCGGAAATCATCCCCAATGCGAAGTTGATTGCTGCTAGCTCAGCAACATAAACGGAACAAGGTTCCTGAAGTTTCCGAAAGGCGGTTGAGTATTCATTGAAAACGCCGAAGCCAGTAAATCCAGCAATGCGTGATCCATCAGTGAAAAATCTTCTATTGCAATTGACTTGTTGGTAGGCTTAACTACCCCGGCCTATTAAGCACAACCCGTATTTAGCCTTTCTTAATCTAGCGCAGTTTAGCACCAAACGGAATGTTATTATTACTGATGGCTTTCAAATTTATTTACCTTTCCGTACGTACCGTAAGATTTGATAAAGAGAAACCAATCGTTGAGATATTTTCAAAAGTCTAACACTGCTTCTTGACGCCAAACTCGGCCTACGGATTCGTAACTCAACCTAACGCATTCAAACGCCAATGAATTCACTTCGGCCTATCGGATGAAGATAAAACATGATTCGGTCGGAGCGCTTCTTTTGTTTTTTGGGAATAATGACTTGTTAACTCTGAAAGCATGGATTTATTTGAACTTTTCTGCTCGTTAGGCCCAAAATGGGCGATTAGGCCGAAGTAGTTGTCTACCCTACTTTTCAGTAAAAATACGGAGAATTGAGATAGGTCGAAGTTGATCTGGAACTCCTTAAATAGCCTGTATCATGGAGAAATCATAGTCAATGGAGGAACTGTAGTTAGTAAAGCGTACACCAGGAGGGTCATAGCACGGAAGACTAATATCCGATGACATATAATTAAGGTAGATTCGCACGAATCTAGACTGGATGCTCAATTCGACCATTTCTTCGAAGTTTTCAATCACAAGGTTGTTACTGACACTACATATAATCAATATTCTTAATGAGAGCTCCCAGAAACAGGGGCTTTACTACCGCTAGAACCTCAACCTAGGCTCATATTGTGTGTTGAATGCATACAGCCAAGGGTAATACGTAAACAACGATATTGAATGCGTTCCAATTTAATTAGGTGGCTTTTTCTTGCTGAGAGGAAGCAAACAGAGCCAGACTCAAGAACTGAAAGAATATTCGTTTTATACAGTTTAATTAGGTCTTCCGGGTGAGCACCACACCATGTCCCGAGAATTGATCGTAGAAAGTTGATCCTTTGTTGACACTTACTTTTAATAAACTCAACCAAATAAGTCCAACACTGTACCAATAATTGATAAATTTATGATGATTTAGTAGCCAGAAATTCAGAAACGTGTGTCTTTTAATTATGCTTTTAAAGTTGATTTTTTTCAAAAAAAAATAGGACATCTGTACGCTCAATTTTGAGATACACTGTATATTAGCCATTTCTCGATGAGTTTAATAAATTGTGGTAACACTACGGCCCTTATTACCGGCCCTTATCGATCGATGTGATTCCCATTTGATTTACACAGCAATCACATCACCGTGAGTGACAACTGGTCACTTCACTTCATTTTTACCGTGAAGAGACACCCGTAATAAGGTTCTAGAATTCCTAGGGTCCGTAGATTATTTTGATTGTACAAAGGTTGAAAATTTGGTCGTCTGCTTTTCTTTAAAGCGAATGGATTCGTTACTGTTTTTAAAGGTGTGTTTATGGGTTTTGTACGCGGATTTGCAAGTAGCTTAAGATCTATAATTTTGATTAATGAGCAACAATGTCCATAATAAGCCAGCATATAGTCATGGTTCCTATATATGGACCCTGGCGACAACGGAACGGTCTTCTGGAAGTTCCGGAACATCCACGAGATCCATAGAGATCCACGCTTTTTTTTAACATTAGGAATGTGATACAAGAAAGAATTTGGAGTTGTGACATAAAAATAAACCTGGATGGCCATGGGACCGTCCTCCGGAATATCCGCAAAAGTGGTACATACTAGAGCTCCGTGGTTTCTTCAAAAACGCTTGGAACTGTGATATAACAAAGAATTTGGGGTCGTGGCTATGGGACCGTCCTCTGAAAGATCCAGAACATCTGTAAAAGATAATATATTTGAAACTAGTTCTAGAGCTCCGTGGTTTTCCGAAAACACTTGAAATATATAAATATATATATGGATCATTCCAGCTCAAGGCACTTTAGAGCAAAATCAAAAAAGGCGTTTGTTCAGAATGCCAAAATAAGCGGTTTGGCAAAGTTTGGCTCAAATCGGTGACATCGACCACAACTTTTTTAAATTCTGTACCCACTTGAACTGGAATGACCCATATAAGAAAAAATTTCTCCTTTCTTTGGCTAAATTCAAAATACAATATTACCTACGGGAGACATCTGAAGTGGAGACATTCTCTCTTGCTTTATGTAAACGATCACCAATCAGCGATCGATATTTAAATTGAGAGTGTGGTTAACTGAGAGAAAAGTGTGTGTAATGGAGAAGGCGTTAATAGCTGCTTGGTAACAAATCCTTGGAAACAGTGAAGTGTGAACTTGATCCTTATGGGACAGAAAGTGGAATCGCTGACATGTGTCTTCAATCATCGAACCGCTTTATGCAGTTCGTTAGCTTGGGAAAATATTTGAAACATGGTCCCACGAGTGTGGTCTTGAAACTAATGGTTCTTGGAATTTGATGACGTGTAAGGTTTACATGCCACAATAGGGGAAGATTTTAATGTAAAACGTTTTATTTTATCTGTATTATGGCTTTTTATTAGTATAAGGAACTATGATAAAAAAAAATGAATTTGAAGACGTGGAAATATGAACATAAACATGAATCCTAATGACCATGGGATCGTCCCCCAGCAAATCCGAAACATCCGTTAAAGTGTTCAATCCACGAAACTGATCCTAGAGCTCCACGGTTTTTTCGAAATAACTTAGAACTGGGGATTTTTTTAAAGGTTCTTAGAATACTAAGAAATTTCGCCTACATCTTCTTCTTCTTCTTCGCATTTCAAGCTTATTGCATATCGCATATTAGCTTATTGCGTGCTCTCAACTTAGTGTTCTAGATGCACTTCCACAGTTATTAATTGAGAGCTTTCGATGCCTGTACCATTTTTGCATTGGTATGATTGTGTGGCAAGTCCAATCATACTTCTATGCCCAGGGAAGTCGAGAAATTTTCCAACCCGAAAAATTCCTAGACTGGACCGGGAATTGAACCCAGCCACCTCCAGCATGGTCTTGCTTTGTAGCTGCGCCTTTACCGACTGAGCTAAGGGAGGCCCCTACATTTCGCCTACAGGTATACTTAAAAATAATTAAAAAAAAATGAGTCAGTTAATTTTTTGGGAAAATTTTAGTTAAAGTTTTCAGGATTATCTCGGACATACATAACATATAAACAAAGCACTTAACTAATGTTAACTAATGAAATGATAAGCAGGTTATCTCAGCAATCCATATACAATATAATCTGAAAAATGTTTCTCACGAAAATTTTCACGATGTAGGAACATCACAGAAAAGCAGGGAACATCATTTTC
Organism: Ochlerotatus camptorhynchus; assembly: GCF_037179485.1. Taxonomy (NCBI): domain Eukaryota; kingdom Metazoa; phylum Arthropoda; class Insecta; order Diptera; family Culicidae; genus Ochlerotatus; species Ochlerotatus camptorhynchus. The sequence goes on from NW_027040951.1 coordinate 62,715, forward strand.
TGCACTGTGACTATATGTTTAGTATTACTTCTGCGTGAAGTCAACGATTAACATAGTTGAAGATGCTAATTTCAAATAACAGACTAAAGTGGTAATTTTTATACGATATAATGAGGAGATGAAAGTATAGAATTGATAGTTCCGTTTAGAGTACGGCAGTGTGAAAATTGCATATAGACAGTAGATAGCGAGCTGGGACAACTTTAGGAAGGTACAAATCGGTTTTATCATCTCTCTTTACCAAACTCCCCCGTTTGGAGAGGGATGGTGAGGGGTGGAACAGTGCCGCGCTTGAATAGATGGCCCAAAGCGGCTCACGACGGGCAACTGAAATCCGATCAGTAGCGATACAACTTTTTCCTCCTTCTTTGGCGAATGGACCACTCAGTGGGCTGCAACTCGCGCTTGCGGGCAGTCTTTCGTCGTGTACAGGAGAACAATCTACAACGCCACGCGTCGAAAGCATTGCTGCTGCTGATGATGATGACCACCGTTCGGTGAGACCGGAGTGAATTAGATTTTTAAATCTGTGTTAGGGAAAGCCCTTTTCGCAGTCAATCGGGGATAATTTTCATTATTATAGCAACAGTTGCACATTCAAGCAATTTGCAATAGTGACCTTTTGAAAATTGGTAAAGTGTTCATTTTAGCGGATTCGTAGCTGACATTCCAATCGGCTTGTTTAGAATTAATATCCATCCGCTTTTGACAGAGTTATAAGTGGTCAAACCCACTTTTCGTAAAGCGGTCGATTTTGATTTTTTGAAATTGCATCCCTAATATGTTGCCGAAAGACGTAGTCCTTTGTCAAAAGAAAGCACTTATCGAATCCTTTGTTGTCCCTTCATTCGTATCCCGAAATGAATTCAATGGCGTTTCAATGTGATAGATTTATCTCACTTATACACTCCACATTTTTCGGCCTCCAATTTTCATGCATTGAACCACAGCTCGGTATATCTCATCCTCCGTTCATGCGGTCTCGACTGACAACCTGCGATCATGAATCCCACATAATCGTAAGTAAATCGGGGGATGTATGATTGGTAGAAAAATGGTCTAGAAAAAGGATTGACGACAAATATTAAATAAAAAAAAAATAAAAAACCTCATACATTGAATTTTGCGTGTGAGAAATCAAATTTATACAGAGCTGAAAAAGGGCCTATCTGCTTTGATCGAATCTTTTCATCGACTTTCTCTTTCGCTAATAACTCAGCTGCAACATCATTCCCTGTGGTATTTGACGATATGGACGATAGATAAAAACCTCCTTTATCAATCTATGTGGCAAAATTAGCACGTGGTTATCAAAAGAGAAAGTCGATGAAGAGCATCGATCAAAGTAGATAGGCCCATTTTCGAGCTCCGTATCGAAATGTTATGAAGCACCTTTCAGAATGAAAGATTCTACATAAAACAGTTCGAAATAATACATAAATTTTTTGAAGTTTTAACTAGATTGTACAAATGATAATAGGTTATTGATTGTTTGAAACATCAGCAATCATTGCAGTACTTGGAAATTCTCTTATGGGGTGGGAGAGTTTATTAAAGCATGCTTCCGAAGATCAATGAAAAGCAGCAATATATACTAAATTGTACCTATGTAACAATTTAATCGGGAGTACTTAAAACAATCTTGAGGGGTTTTGGAGTACCCCATACAGCCCCACGCACTACGCCAATATTAATAATGTAAAACATTTTAACACAAAATTAGCTCAACTTCAAAATTTGATTACTGCTGATATGTTGAACAATTTCACCTAATATCTCCCATTACGACAGGTGTACATGAAAATTTAGATTGCGTTGACGTAAAACTCAACTTGTTTATAGTTCTGTCACTAAAAGCTCAGCTCCATTGATAGTAACAGGTAATACGATAGTCCCCGACACCGATAAAGCCCTCTAGCGGTGCATTTTGACGGTTCGATTGGAACAACTTTTGACAGACGTCCATACTTTTACTGTAGGGCTTTAGACACCGATGGTACGATCAATCAGTTAAAACATCAAAGTTGACCATTTTGTATGGTAAAGGGTGTACCGTTTAAAATCCGCACACACTCAAATTGCTCTAACTTTTGATCCGTTTTGTAAAATTAATTGAAATTTTGCGTAAATATAGTTTAATGTGTATTGTTGACAATCTGTTCATCAATTTTCAAAAATGGCGACGAAAAAGTTTTCAAATGGCGACGAAAGAACAGTGCGTGCGCGAAAAAGTTTTGCACGCGTACTTTGATAATAAGGATCTGTCGCATCGTGCCATCGGAAAAAAAAAACAGTTGGAAATCGCGAATTCCACGGTACCAGAACGTCTGACTGTTGATCGGAAGTGAAGATCCGGAAAAAAGCCGTAAGGTGAACGAGAACGATCACAAACGCGTGGTTGGGCCTTTAAACGGAAACCGAACGCCTCAGTTCGAGATGTGGCTAAAAATTTGCATGTGAGCCAGACTTTCGTTCAGAATACCAAAACTCGAGCTGGAATACGTACGTTTAAGGTTCAGAAGTCCCCAAACCATGACAAGAAACAGAATACGGGCGCAAAAAGCCGTTCCCGGAAGTTGTAAGACCAGAAGTTAACGAAACCACACTGCTGCGTAATAAATGACGAGACATATGTGAAGGCAGACTTCAACCAGATTCCAGGAAACCTGTTTGTGACTGCCAAGGATAAGTGTGAAGTTCCCAAGAACCTTCGGACACAGAAGATGTCGAAGTTCGCCAAAAAGTTCTTAATTTGGCAAGCGATTTGTATTTGCGGAAAGCATAGTACACCTTCCGCTACCACAAACACCATGAATGCACAGGTGTATTTGGAAGAGTGTCTCCAAAAGCGGCTTCTCCCTCTCCTGAAGGCTCACGACGGTCTGACGATCTTCTGGCCGGATTTGGCATCATGCCACAACACGAAGGACGTGCTAGAAGGGTATAAGGCGAATGATGTCGACTTCGTGCCGAAAGATCTGAACCCTCCAAACACTCCGGAACTGCGCCCAATAGAAAAATATTGGGTCATTATGAAGGAGCATCTTCTAAAACGACCTAAAGTGGTGAAGAATGTAGAGGAAATGAAGAAAGCATGGGTTAACATGAAAAAAATTGGAGGGTGGTGGACAAGACACGACCGCATTGTTGACGTAGGACAACGAATTTTTTGTTCGATTTTCTAGTAATGAGGAAAAATTCCCCTATCTTAGGGTAGTGTTAAAATGCTTGGGCGAGCTACGCCAAATTGTCGATCAAATGTATTGTTTACAAAACCTGATACGTCCTTCGAAAAAGTAATCGAGAATTCTTCCTTCTATGGCCCCTGTACATAAGGCGCCCCTGAGTGATGCCTCATAGCTTCGTCCAGCTCGACTGTCTGACTGAACAAGTGGAAGCGATTTGACAGACGTGATGATGATTTCCGTTGCTTTTCCTGTCTCTCCCCCCTCTGTTAAATGTTATGACCGAGCTCCGACTTGCTCAACAGAAGTATTCTGAAAACGACATCCCTTTCCGCTGCTCTTCCTTTCCCTCCGACCAACTCGACTATTTGGCAGCAACTGATAGTGGACCCAGACAACCAGAAGTCATATAACAATGTGCAGACAGTATCGTAAATTGCTACAGTTTATGTCAAAATCGCATATAAGAATGAGATGCATCGCATTATGTTTAAGTTAAATCGTATGGAATGCAAATTTCCGACCTCTATGCGATGATTCATTTTTTCGTCGTTCTGTATCACAAATCAAATCGGATTACATCGCAAGACTTTTAAAAGTGAATTTGTTATTACAGATTAAATCGTGTATGATGTTAAATCAACTCGTTTACAATTAAATTAAAATTTTCACGTATATGGCCTCCACTTGTGTACGTATAAGCCATTTCTTTGCATTCTATACGATTTGTTTGTTTGTATATATGTTTGTATATCACGAAAACAACTTTGAATATACGTGCATTCTGGTTGTCTGGGGAAGCTTCTTTGGACTTTAAATGATCTTTATTTCTTGTATTTGTGTGGTTTACATGTATGACTTATCAAGTGACACAGTGACGAATTCCATGCACCCGACGTTCATCAGGAAACTGATGGTGGATCTCTTTCCCCAAACGTACCGGCAGATCGGGGTGGCTAGGCTCACACGTGGACAGCGCCTGTTCTTATCCTGGTCTGTTGGCATGTGGCTCGATGTTGTCCCGAACTACTCCAGCAATCGGACGTGGCGTTTTGTCGGAACGAAACTTGCATACGTCTGCAGCTCATTGCAGTGGCAGGCGTATGAAGAAAACGATTTCGTTACCGGCAACCTGCACACGATCAATTTGCCATGTTCGATTGCTGTTGTTGCTAGGAACAAGCACCGACGCCTAGCCAACAACGACGGTGATAGTGGAAGCGATTTGGGAAACCCTTTTGTAGAAGAAAATTTAATTGTTAACTATTTAAATATTTCAGAATTATACCGTGTGACATACCACACAAACTGTATAACACTGGTAAATCTATCGACATACAAAGCATCAAAATCCATTAGTTATTGGCCAAGTTATTAGCATTTAAACTCTGACCAATTTTCGTTGCATTTCCCTGAAGACGTAGTCCTACGTCAAAAACAACAAGGGACAGCCCTATGGAGTTGTACGCAATGGTGACGTAAGACTACGTGGTCCTGTATAATAAATCTTAGTTGTTAACTGCAGCAGGAGCTTTTGTTTTGTGTAGGAATATGAATTTGAGCGGAGTCTCTCTGTTTATACTCTTTAGTATGACGCGCTTGGAATAAATAGCCCACAGCAACTCACAAAGAGCTACTCCGATCAATAGCGGTGCGGCTTCTTCCTCCTTCTATGGATGCCCATGTGGGCTGCAGCTCGCTGCTTGCAGGCAGCCTTTCGTTGTGTTCTGGAGAACAATGTTCAATCCCATGTGCCGAAAGCACTGCTGCTGCTGATGATGATGATGCCGATGAGACCAGCCTTGATAGCTATCTGCTTGCGGGAGCCTTTCGTTGTGTACTGAAGAACACCACCACTCACCACGCGGTGACTGAATAAACACCATTTGATGAGACCGGATGCAATTCAACTTTGAAATCTGTATTAGGGAAATCACTTTTCGCAGGCAATCGGTGATAATTTTTACTATCATAGCAACAGTTGCACATTCGTACAATTTTCAACAGTGATATTTTGAAAAATGATAATGCCTTAAATTAAGCAGATGCGCAGAAATATTTCTGATCTATTGGTGGTAAATTTATTGAAATTGGTCCCCCATATAGAAATTAAAGACGTAATCCGACGTTAAAACTGTCGATTTTGAGGTCGTGCAGAACCTTATGGCTGGGGTTAAGGCCAAGGTTCGTGCATCCGGATATAAAGGGGAAATAAATTAAATGAATGATGCCAAAACTAACTTTAATTGATTCTTTTTACTCCCTGAAAATTTGGTGATAATCGTATAAAAACTAGAATTTGGAGAATTAATGTTGTGTGTGCGAATTTTAAACGGTACATTCTTTATAACTCCTCCACAGGTATATGAAGCAAAACTGTATATTCACAGGCGTATCAGATAGCATGTCACAGTCTTCAGCAAAGTTGGGTCATTTTATGTAATTAAACATTTTTACAAACGAATAATGTCTCTCAAATGGATGTGGTACTGAAGAAATACCGATTTTTAAGCCATAAAATCTCAATATTTTATTTACTCTTACACAGTAGGCAAAAATTGTCCCTCCCTCTTTTTGCTCCGCTCTGTTCATCAATGCATGAAAAATCTCATTACGGTAAATATTAGATTTTGGGAATAATTGTCCCATTTTGAGATTTGACTTATTTGAGATAAGAGATTTGTACATCATGCTTTGAAGAAATTAACCCATGTATCTTTTGTGGATTACTAGATAGCGTATTGACTGTTTTCTGAAAAATTGTGTTTTTGTGAAATAAAAAACTTTCCTGGACAAAGTATGCATTGGATAAATCAAACAAAAAAGTTAAAACCGATAAATCGATTTTAAGGGTGCTTTGGAGTTTTGAGAAACTTTAAATTTATCAACTAAGGTCGAATTTTGCTCCACCTTACTCTACTGGATTATTTTACTAGAAGTAATAGAAAAACAAAAAAAAAATAGACAAATGTTTAGTCTTAATTTTCTCACTATGACGATTTTACAAATGAGACTGATATGCGAGTATCGGCAGCTTACCAATAGATGAAGAAATGCCTCTTCTATTCGATGGTTTTGACTGTCGAGTGGCGAGAGTCATGTACATAAAGTTAAAGTATACTTGTATACAAAATCATGTTTTTTTTGTTTTCAATTTCCAGATCAACCTTTTTGCACTGCTATCGACGCTCTACCCGGGAACTTCAGCCGTAGGCTCCTACGTCGACAATGCCATCGAACAGCAGCACAAGGTTATCAACGAGATGAATCAAAACTTTACCGATCTGGAAAAAGCCAGCGAAAAACTAATCAACCTGGGCACATTCGTCGGAAGCCACAAAGTCCCTCCCAAAATTGTCAAAATTACCAATACCATAGCGGTGAAGGTTCCGGTGCCATACCCGGTCAAAATTCCACACCCCGTGCCAGTTCCGGTTCCGGTCAACAGGCCGGTGCCATATCCGGTTCCAAAGGTCATCAAAATCCCGGATCCAACTCCAACACCCACGGCACCAAGCTATGCAACCACACCGGAGTCACTACCAACGCCGGCAGCGTTAACAAGCAGATCGCTGGAATCAACCGGTGCATCTCATCTGCTTATTGGGGAGCAAGAAACGGCACATTCGACTAACAATGAGCAGCTTCAAGAATTTGTACATTCCTATCCGGTGCATTCGGTGTACGATGTAGGAGTAGACTACAATCCGTACATGGGAAATAAGTTGACTTTCTCGAAGCAAACTGGTGCAGCCTCGGAATCGCAACCAATCAAGTACCATGGGTCGGACTCGCAGCAGTTGCATGAATACAGAGAACCAAGGCAGAAATATTCGAACAACAAACATAATTATGCCGGTTATCGTTCTTCGGCTAAGCTGCAAGCAACTGCGAGGCCGACTCATACATATACCGAGTACGCTTATTCAACCGGTCAACCGGAATCGGCTCCTTCCACTGGCCAAGGCTTCCAACCGGAGGTGATTCCGAATTCCTACAAGTCTCCCACTAAATCATCGTATTTTTCGAAAGAATACGAGAAATATCCCACTCCCAAATTTCCAAGACCAACTAGCTCTTCGTTCCCCACTAGTCCAACTTTCAGTACCCAAGATTCTTCGTACGCGAGAGAAGAGAATCATTTTGATGGTAACAGCTTCAAGGAATACCACCATAAGCCTTCCTCGACGGGAACCTCCTTCCATACAGTCAAAGAATCTTACCCACGGTACGAACAACCAAATTTGAAACAGTACCACTACCAGAAACCTACTGCTGAAAGCTACATTAGACTCTCTGAAAACACAGGTCTTCATCACAAATCCCAAAAGTATTTGGAACATTATCAAAAACCAACTGCCATGAGCTACACCACTGCATACCACGACACAGAGCACAAAGAAGCTGCAGAATCCTCTGCTCACTACAAACAGTACGAACAACACGATGAATCTTATCTGACAAATGCCGATACTTATTCTGGACATAAAAACCCTTCTGAACAATACGAAACTCATGATCTCTACGCCAAGCCCAGTGCCTCTCCCGAGGCCTACTCTCAATACGAGGCCAAAGAACCTCAATATACCCCTCAGGAGTACAAGCCATACTACGCTAAGCCAACTCCCGTTTCTGAAGCCCTCTCTTATTTGGAACAAAAAGAACCGTCTCAAAACTCCGAACACGTAGTTCACGTGAAGCCTCAAAGTTATCATTCAAAACTTTCCAAAGAGCACAAAGCTCGTTACCCTTCAAAATCAAGCACCATCCCTTACAACTTCCCTAGTGATTCCCACCTGCATCCATCCTATCACGAATCGAAACACAAGCCCCACCAATACTACTCCTCCAGCCCAGAACAACCCTCAATTGACGAAGATTCTCGTTCCGAACAAAAGTACTACCACTATCGCAGCCCAAGTCCTTCCCCTTCAACCCATATAACCTCTTACGACCATGCCTCGGCCAGCGGAACTGAGTACCAGTATGCATCACAACACCATAAAGAAGGTTCCGATATGCTCGAGTCCTCCTCGAAAGATCACCAGGCGTACGAGCGGGCAGTCGAGCAAGATCACCAAGCGACACATCCGAACGAGTACGCTGAATATAGCCACGAGCACATGCACCATCATCATCCTGCCACCGGGGACGGCGGAAGGGATTATTAAGTCGTGTTGTACAACAACTTTCCACCAACGAAACTACAGAGAGGAACACCGACAAACGGCTACGAACACGAGGGCCGGCGTGTAAACTAGTATTTATTTTTTACGTCATCCATACCCATTGCTTCAAACATTGTCTCGCGCTTCTTCACCGTACGATAGTGAAGAAAATAGCCAGAATGTAAACTGCATGTTGGCGCTTTCCTTCTTCCTTCATCGTTTTCCTCCAAGCACTACTGCCCAGTGGAAAGCAGAAGCAAAAGAAGCTACATTCATACATACATACATATACTAATAATTGTTAACTAGTTGGTAAGTAGTGTGCAATTGTTTTACAAACTGATCTATAGATTTCATGAGCAAAGCGAACAATAAAATAATAATTTATCGAGTGACTAATAAAACGGTTTTGTATTTACCTTAACTTGAGGAGAAATGCCAAATGTTTTGCTTGCAGACTGCTACCTAATGGTACAAACAAAACATGTTTTACACAACATCAGTTCCCTGGGGACAATCAATTAAGTCATGCACATAAAGAATATTCCCAGAGATGGCACTGTTTTCATTGATTTGTTTTCCATCGATCTTGTTTTCCGTACTGAGTACCAATGCTACCGACGCCAGGAAGGCAGCTCCCACACCTGGACCCTACCTATCGACCCATCAACTCAAGAACCGGGGACCAACGGCTTTACTTCCCTTGATCAGAGATGTTATGCCTCAGAAAATCCCGGCGGCGCCGACTAGGATTGAACCCAGGCCCATTGGGGTGAGAGGTAATCAAGCTTACCACTCACCACTCACCATCGGCGCCGCTGGCGCTGTTTCCTTGGTAGGCATCGTTGAAATTCAGTATGGAAGACGAGAGAAAATCTAATATTTTCAATAATCACAAGCAGCAATCAAGAATTTACGTGGCCAAGTGCATATAGTAAATATCTACTTTTCTTTCAACCTTACTTCCAAGCGAGCTTCCAAGAGCAGAAGCGTTAACTTCATAGAATTATTGGGGGGGGGGGATGGTAAAGATGGTTTGAAAAAAAAAAAGTTGACTCATGGATTTTTAGTCAAGCAAACATAGATTTAGGGTAGAGAACTACCTTGGCCTAATCGCCTATTATGGGCCTATCTAGCAGAAAACATCATATAAACCTGGCCGGCGCCGGTGGTGTAGTGGTAAGCGTGACTGCTTTCTTACCCCAATGGGTCTGGGTTCAATCCCAGTCGAGGTCGGTGGGATTTTTCTGAGGCATAAAAATCTCTGATCACGTCTTCCTTCGGAAGGGAAGTAAAGCCGTTGGTCCCGGCCCATGTGTGTTGATGAATGGGTGCGATATCCTACGCAGGTGTGGAAGCTGCCTTCCTGCAGATTCGATTGCCGTCAATGGATGGCAATCGATGTCCGTCGGTGATTGGCACTAGATTGCGGAACAGAGACCAACGTTAAATAAAGGAGAAAAAATCATATAAACCGTAAATTCGGCATAAACAAGTCATTTGTGCATTTGGTACGACACTTTAGTTCAAAAGCTACCGAACGAAGTCGATAAGAACGTGTGATATGAATGTTTGCACCCATTATTCTCAAAAACAAAAGAAGCGGTCCGACCGAATCAATTTTTATCTTCAACCAACAGGCCGAAGTAAATGGCGCTCCAATGGCGTTTCAATGCATTAGGCCGAGTTTAGAATCCGTAGGCCGAGTTTGGGGTCAAGAAGTAGTGTTAGATTTTAAAAAATATCTCAGCAGGTAAATAAATTTAAAAGGCATTTGCAAATTTAAAAGGCATTTGCAATAAAAACATTCTAGAGGCAAAGAGTGGGTTGTGCTTAGTACAGGGCTGATAGCAGTGTTAAGCAATAAAAATAGTGAATTAGTGACTAAAAGCATTTAAAAGAGTGACTAAAAAGTTACCAAAATCATTTTAAAAAGTTACCAAAATGTGACATAAACATTATCAGAAAACTTTCAGAAATAGAATCATGCAAATTGATTTGTCAGTCATCCAAAAAAGGTAGACATCGATTTCGTAGCAGTACGCATTCGTCAAAAGTTTATATTGCAAGATCTAACTAGATTAAAAACTAACAACGCTGTATAACACGACTTTCAATTTCAATAACAGAGATATTTTACCATAATTGAAATTCTTATGGTCTTCTCAATTAAAGTTTAGAATAAATCTATTTTCTAACACGTCACTCTTCTTAGATGAACTATGATGATCTCTATGCGATCTGCGAACTTGCATCACGAAGTTGCTCCGCGTTTGCTTAGTTACCTAATAATAAGACATTGCCTAATTATTTGAACTATTTCCGACCTGAGGAATGAAACGTCGAGATAGCGTTTTAAAATATTAAATGATATAGATACCCAGATCTAATTTTTGAATTACTCAAAAAAAAGCATAATTCTTCTACAACAGGAGTTGCTATTCATTCTACAGGACCGAACAAAGCTGAACAAAGGTCGACTTGGGAAAGCGACATTATAAAGGTTGAACACGAAAAAATCAGAGCTCGAAAATCTTGTTGGAGGTTTAAAATGCGTTTTATTTTTCTTAGTTCAATACAGCAGCTATACATTTGTAAGTACATATTATGCTTATTGTAAGATCATTGCTTCAGGCTTCCTTCTTACCATAGGCCATTTCTCAAACTTTTCTTTGTACAAGGCCTATCATCTTTTGCACGGGCCCTGTTCCCACTTGTTCGGCTGCCAAATCCCATTTCCGCTTGAAATCTTTCAGGCCCTTTTTTCAGTATGTGCTTCACAATTGACCAGTATTCCTCAATTGGCCTTAATTCCGGAGAGTATTGGCCGGATTCATCTCCTTGGGAACCACTGTGACCCATTTTCGCTGTACCACTGTTTGGTGGAATTTTAGTAGTGGCAGCTTGCCAAGTCCGGCAAGAATAGGCAATCCACCTCATGCTGCTCCAGAAAAGGCAGTATTCTTTTCCGTAGGCATTCCTTCTGGTAAATTAGCTGGTTCATGGTCTCAGTTTCGATTTTAATCCCACAACTGCAGATTACTTGCCAGGCAAGGAACTTTTTGGGGAGCGGATAGACCGGGATTTTCGTTTTGAGCGCGCAGGATCGGATCGCGACGTCCTTGTTCTGGTGAAGCCATGATGTAAACAAATTAACTTATCCTGGAAACCAATGCCCACTGTGATTATATACACTCTTAGCTTAATTAAGAGATTTTGAAAAAACAAATCTCAAAAAATGCCTTTATGGCAACGTTTTTATGCGTCCGCATTTTTTCGTGTCCAACCTTTAAGCTTATAAACTGTTTTAAACTGGTAAAAAATAGAATAAGACATGATGAGTAAAATATCGAGTGATCGGAATCGTTTATGAAAGATCCTTGAACTTCAATTCGCCAGATCCCAGACGACATTTTGGATCATTTAACAATTGATAGACTGACAAACAATCTTAAAATTTTGGAAATAAGAAAGTTTTCAATGCATTTTAACTTGAGAGGTGTCAGACTAATGAAAGGAAAACAAGTACCTGAATAAATCATTTGTTTTAAGATCTCTTAGATCTCTTTTGGATTTAGTTTTAATAAATTTCAGATTATTTATCTTTTTAATCTTTAAATTCGGTAGTCAATTTCATTTTTAAATAATAGTTTGGGTATGGTCTTCGATTAATTTGCGATACCTCTAACATCAAGATATTAGAAAAAAATGATTCTACAAAAAGAACTGCAAGATGCGGGAAATTTACAAATCATAGCATTAAGACACTTTTGAAGTTATCTAGCTCAATTTATAAGTTCCGAAGTGAATATTTTTTTATTTGATAAACCCTCTAGAAACTTGAGAGATAAATATAAAAAAGGAACATTGAGCACACCAAGAGAAACTTAAATCAATGCTGACTAATTTAAGCTCGTAAGACGGACCAAAAACCTATAGATCCCCTGTGCTGCCGTGAAAAGGAAAGGGTCATAGAGCTTACACGTACAAAATACAGTACTAGGGGAAATGGATGTAATATCGGCCTAAATGCCCCTAATTTGGGCCCATACATAAATTCAGCAATCAACTAAATTTTCAATAGCGACCAACAGGCATGGTCGTAGGTTTTGTTATTAGCTTTTGTTAACAAGTCAAATCCGTATCTCTTATGCATGACGAACCAGAGCGAACAGAATCCACTACTGTTTTACAGTGAATGCATTTTACATTCACTGAAAAACAGTGACAAGTTCTGCCCACTCTAGTTCGTGATGCATAAGAGATGCAGATTTGAGTTAAAAGCAAAAGTTGTTGACAATAACAAAACCTACAAAAGCTCTATTTATCATTTTGTTGAATGTTGTTGACGAAAAAAGTTAGAGGCAAATGAATGCAAATGAATGTATGAAATGAATGCAAATGATTTTCCATGCCTGGCGACCGAAAATATCTATTAGTACCGTCCCAATGACGCGTTCATGTAGATAAAATTGATAAAAATTCTGATAGGTATTATTAAATAGTGTAAAGGAAAAATATGATATTAAAAATATTACAACATCTTTAGAAAACTATTTTAATTCACTCTGCAATGCTCATTACATTATTAATAATTCTTGCTAGGATTTGCCTGAAGAATTCTTCTGAAAATTCACTTGAGTTTCACTTCAGCATTTACTTAATATTATCCTGAAATTCCCATAGAATTATCTTAGGAATATCTTTTTAGTTCTGCTATGAAATCCCAAAGATTCTGCGAAATGCAACTGGGATTCTCTTTTGAAAAAATTACACCGGAATATCCTTAGAATACTCCTCGACATCCACTTGAAATTTAGCTCAGAATTTTTTGAGGATATTCCTAAGAAATTCGTTGGAATTATTCTAAAAATTCCAATTGAATGTTTATTTTTATTTAATTCTCTTGGAATGTTTGACCGAATTCATTTGAGGTTCGATAGGAATTATACTCATATTTAATTGTAATCCTATGAATTCTCCGAAAACTCACATGAAAATATGCTCCAGTTTCCGATCCTCAGAATGTCCTTAGATTTCTCTTTTGTATTATCTTCCTCAGAATGATCATGGTGTAATTCTCCTTCTCGTCCAAATTTACTCAAAATTCCTTAAGAATTAACGTGAAAAGCTGTTATGAATTTTCATTAAAATTTGTATTGAATCCTATTCAAGGTTGCCTTGGAATTCTACTCAGAATTATCTACAAAACAAGAGTTCTATGGCATTGACGAAAATGATCCAAGGGTTAAATTTTGTGGACATTGACAAGAATAAAAATTTGAACTCATCTGGTACATGAACTTGGTGAAGTTTTAGAGATGTGAATTCAAATTTAACTTAAACTAATCAATAGATTAACTATACATATGGGTCATTCCACGCCAAGTGTACACAGCACATGAAATTGACCTCTTCCGACTCCCAACTGTTTCAATGTGAATTGATTAGTGGGATATCTTGTTAATTAGATATCTTTGCCTTTAGCTATGTCCTTATGAAAATGTAATAAAGAAATGGAGTTCAGCCTTTGATGTCCCATGGTTGAACGTAGATAAGTCTTAAGTCGCTTAAGACCCTAAAACGACTTCTCAGCCGTAGCTGACGACACGGGAATGGTAAGGTACATTCTTAACAACTTCACAAACTCCGGCAAAACATCTATCAAGTGTGCGTCAGATTGATGTCGTCAGCCAGCAATAATTGTTCTACTTCCAATAAAAACGAAAAAGATTCCGTTAAGAAGCGAGTGGTAAGCGATTCCAGGACTTTGTCAATAATTTCTATGTCGATTGGATTTTTTATTCTTCCTGGGTACTTTCAGTGACCCAACTTCTTCCGGTCTGTTTTTTGTTACTTTATTCCCAAATTTCTCCATAATCCTTCTAAAAAGGGTTATCTTCCATTTTATTCCACTTTAATAATTTTGGTATCCATGACAGATACGTATTTCGACTACAATGTGCAATCTTCATCAGTGTCATTCCCAAAAAAAATCATTCCCCCTAGGTAAAAATGTCAAGATCATCGGTATAAAAATGAAACTACAATGTGTAGAATCGAAACCTACCTAACTTATAATAGCCAAAGGTTTTAGTAAAATAAAGGAGAAAAATCTATTCAAATCTCTAATAAGGAAAAAAATCCCGGTCGCGATCTTCTTCAGAAAATGTCGTATAAATTTCTTGAATTTTTTTCCGAGCTATTCCCCGACACGTTGGTCAAGATGCATTATTGATGGAAAAGATAGCTTTAAATTTAGTTTTTACGTAATTGAAGAACTTCTTTGGACAGAACTTTATTTCAAGTTCAGGTTTTGAATTAAATTCTTCAAATGTATTACTGGTGGCTAAATCCAGTTGATCGCATATGTCCAAATAGATAGCCAAATTTTCACTATTATTGTGTTCTTTTGTAATGTTAACGTGCTTTCTGCTTTAGATTTTTTAAGTTTTTTATTTGGCTGTTATACCAGACTGGATTTTTAGTGCTTCTGAAGCGTCTTTTTTTCAAAGGTATTTCTTCCGAAATTATTCCTGATAAAATTTGGAATAAGATATCTACAGCAGTTTCGAAATTTCCTTCATTTCTTAGAATTATTTGCCAATTTACGGTGTTTAATTTATGTCTGATTTTTTCGTAGTCTGTATTCAATTGCCGTGTGAAACACTTCGTTAGTCCACAATGGGTTTAATGATTCGGTCACAACGGAAATCTTCATAAATATTCGTAAGTAAGAAGTCTAAATAGCAATTTGGTTGGTTCTTAATGTGATTGATTTGGTTCAATCCTAAATTAGCAGTTTTTGTCGACAATGAACTGCAATGTTTCATTATCCCCAAAGACTGGGAGTAAGATACATTCACAGAGTCCAGAATGAAGTTGATGATGATGGTCCCACCTTTTACCCCTACAAAGGTTTGGGCTGGACGATTTATCTTTAAGATAATTAAATATGACATTTTAACCAGGTTGGCAAACAAAATCGAACTGGTTTCAGTTACAGATATAAATTCCCTCTAGAGTTTACAGTTGCTTCACAGCGATATAAATGTGGAAAAGCTCAAGCGTCCACCTCTTAGTTCGCCTTTTTGTCCACCTAAAATATTCATTAGTATTACAAGCAATCAAGAGTTAGTGAACAAACAACAAAGCATCCTATTACACTAGCAACCCCACAATATGATGCTATCATAATTTTCAGCAATGTCAGGAATGCTCACGAACCCCCAACATTTGCCAGAAAACTTACTACTAACTCAAGGTATCTTCCAAATAAGCTTCAAAATTCCTTTTTTTTATCAAATGTTAAATTCAGTCCTCTATATCCGTAATACGCGCACGAGGCTCAAACCTTTGTAGACTACTATTTTTTTTACTACTACTATTAAATCAAATATCAAAAATCCATCATCACCATCGTGGCGAACAAAATAGTTTTTGCAGTGCTACAATAATTATTAAAAAGTCGTTATGACAGCTATCCATACAAAATAATCCGTTAATAATAACTTCGTCAAGATACATAATTTGTCACTGGATAACCGTTCAAAAGACAGTTTTAACGTGTGAAATACAATGTCTCTTAAATTCTGCTAATGTTGTTGAACGTTTAATGTGTCTAGGCATCGAATTGAAAACATTTATTCCTTTAAAAAATAATGAATTCTGTGAAGCATAAGTCAAGAACACCACATTTCTTATTTCATCCGCGTTTCTAGTTTTATATCTATGAAAGTCACTTCCTCTTTCAATTCGATCACACAAATATCGAGGCAGCAAACCGTTAACTACTTTAAAAATGAACTCCATAGTCAAATATACAATTCTTTGCTTCACCGACAACCATTGTAAGGCGTCTAGCATCAAAGTCGATGAAGTGAATCTATTACATCTCAAAATCAAACGCATTATTTTATTCTGCAAGCGCTGTAATCTCGATATTTGTG
This sequence comes from Ochlerotatus camptorhynchus, assembly GCF_037179485.1. Classification (NCBI taxonomy): domain Eukaryota; kingdom Metazoa; phylum Arthropoda; class Insecta; order Diptera; family Culicidae; genus Ochlerotatus; species Ochlerotatus camptorhynchus. The sequence continues at coordinate 79,017 of NW_027040951.1, forward strand.
TTGCATTAGACAGAAATAAAATGGATGGGCAAAAGTCTAGATGAGGAGAGATGATTGATTTGTATAGCTGTATTTACTGACAATAGTTAAATCGTTTTTCAATCGACATAGAATTCCATACTTCTTGGCAATTTTCTTGATGACATTGTCAATGTGAGAGTTGAACTTAAGTTTGTCATCAATAATCACGCCAAGATATTTAATCTCCTGAACGCGATCAATAGTCTCATCATCAATTACAACAGAGACGTTCTCATTTAATCGATTCCGCGAAATTACCATAAATTTAGTTTTACTTGTATTCAATTTTAACTGCTTACACTTCAACCATCAACTTAGATACTGCAAATCTTCATTCAAATGTGAGACGGCAACTTCTAAGTCCTTAGCTGCAATGAATAACACAGTATCACCTGCAAAAAGATTAATGTCGCAAAACCGTAAAACACGTCGCAAGTCATTAATCTACATAATAAATAAAAGGGGCCCTAATACACTTCCCTGGGGCACTCCAAGGTTGTTCCCCACGGGACTGGAAACAGAATCATTAAAAACAGTCCGTTGAGTTCTGTCAGACAAATAGCTTTCAAACCATTTATATGCAGTACTCGTAATTCCAAAGCGCTTGATTGTAGACTTAACAGTAAGGGCCTAGAAATTGTTTCAAAAGCGCGTTTCAGATCCAAAAAAAACAGCAACAATCGTATCTTTACGCTCCAAGTTGTCTTTCCACTTTGCTAACACCAAATTCAATGCAGTTTCACAAGAATGCCCTTCCCTATTGTTCTGGTATCAACAAAGAGTTGCTATTCAAATACTCCAACAGCTGGCCTTTAACAACAAGTTCTAAGATTTTCTCTAATGTGTGCAGCATGTTGATGGGACGAAAATCGTTCGAGCAACTTTTTGAATATGAACCGCTAAGGATTCCTTCCAAATGTGTGGCACATGTCCATTCTGCAATGATTTATTAATAAGGTCCAGAAAGATGTGGCCAATGACATGAAAGCAATCTTGAATAACTCTAGCATTACCATTATCTACTCCAGCCGATTTTCCTAATGAAAAACAAATAACTCTAAGTTCATCTAATGTAATTAGGTGAAAAACTTCAAATCTGCAACTACTATTAACTGGCTGTTTTATTTCGTCAGGTTCGTCGACCAATTCAATAGCTTGATTAATCAATGAAACACTGTCTACGAAATAATCATTAAACTTAACTGCAATTACTTGTTCTGACTGTACTAATGTGCCATTAAAAGTTATGGCAGGAGGAAGTTGAGATATAATTTGTTCAGCATTTTGGAAGAATGTTTCATAAGTTTTTTTTATGAGCATGGTCGGACATGAAGCGAACACGTGTGTTTTACCTGCTATGTGAGATTTCACCCAAACATGCTCAAATTCATTTCATTTTTCTGTAGAGATGATTTCTGAGTTATATTGGCCGAAAGAGCTATGAGACGCATGAAAATTCCTGTCGTCTCTGAATACATTAAATGCACTTCCAAAGATTTCTTCACTTCGAACGCTTTCATCCCAGCTTTTTTCAGTTGCCAGAATTACCGAAAAGGATGAGCATAATAAATTTTTATATATTTCCTTCATTTTTGGCTGGGCTTTTCATGCGATTAAAATTTTGGCAGTAAACGAAGATTTCAGTCGCATTCTGTTTATGTGATGAAATTGTTGCGTCGGCTTACAAAATATTTTCTTTATTATTATTTACCAGAATTTCAGTCACATTCTGATGAGAAGGCGAAGGGATTTCTGGAAGACTAGTTCTACTTAGATTATAGTTTTATTCTGCGAGGAGAGAGTCGTCTTTCATTCCGTCCGTAGAGTTCGTCAATGTAAATGAAAATTTTGAGGGCTGTTGAATTTCCGTGCGGCCTCCCTAGTTTGCTGCAGTCGTTGTGTACGTTCGCTGGATAAGACTGCTCGGTATGACTTCAGGTCTTCTAAGGCGTCATTTTGTGAAATTCCAAGTTCTTCGTGGAGGTCCAAGAAAATTTTGCGTAGAAAATTTATGTTTGTTGGTAGGCCCTCAGCTGCTAGCACTAAAGCTGCGCTGATTTTGGTGTTTCCGCGAATACAGGTGGCAGGTGGCTGGTCATGCAGGAATGAAAGATAGAACCGCACAATGTCCAAGAAAGCGTCGGTCGCCAATTGCAGACTGTTTCGTGAGTCTGACTACAGGCGGACGCATTGGGTCCAGGATTAGGGGGTGTTCATGTCCGGTTGGCTTTTCGGCGCGATATGGGTGAATAGTTTCCCCTTTTTCGAAGTTATTGAATTTTAGTCCATTGTCTGTGCTTGATGGACGAGAAAATTGTATACGTGTAAGCAGTGAGCTTCTAAAATGAATAAATTTTAGTGGTTGTATTTTGTTACACCCGTCCGTATCATTAACATTGTTCCCCACCTAACTTGAAACTTCAAGAAACAGATGAGCCTATCAGTTTAATTATTTAATTACACAGTTGTGGGAACAGTGACAATTTCAACTCAAAAACCATGAAGAACTCTTAAAAATATAGTGATTATGAGAAAGTGGAATTTTCTAGAATATCTTCTAGAACGATTTTCTGTATCAGTTTTTTTTTATTGTTAAGATGCTTAACAACCCCCCTCTTTTACTGTAAATTTCTTAAATACCATAATTTTCATTGTTGAGAACCAATGTTTTGACAGTAAATATCATGGTTGCAATGACAATGAAAATCATTGTATTTTTATTGGATTTTTTACGGGAACTCTAAGACCAGAAGGTCCCGAAGAAACGTGCTCATCTTTTTGGCTCAGCTCTGGTACTCTCTACGGCCCCACGCTAATAGATGCACCCCTAGAAACGTAGACAAATCCACGAACCCCTCATTTTATCTGTCAAACTTTCATAGCGAATCAAATCAAACATAGTGTAGTCCAGTAGTGAGCCAATTTAAAATCGGTAGTTTCCACCGGTTGATTGTATTAACGTTGTACTCTTTTAAGCTATTACCTCAAATTGTATATTTTGCAGTACTAGCTGAATATAATTAGTACGCTCTTACTGGCTGCAAAAACATTCTTTCTTTGTTTACAAGAACGACAAGATCAATAGCGTCGAGAAGATCGAAAGTATCCTCGCTCATTTCTCATTTGTTTCTATTCATTCGATGACAATCACATATTTTCATTTTACAAATCATATGTTTAAGTTTTTGGTTTTGTTCTGCTCAAAGACATACGTGCCTACACAAAAAAGATTCTTAAACAGATTATGTATATGCAATAAGATTAACTTTACAATTACATTCAATTTACTGTAGATTATTTCCGCTTTCGCCCTATTCTGATAACACTTTTGAAATTTGTGTGTTTGACAGAATCACCAGCACCAAATTTTCGGGATACTCTGGAAATGTACTGGACTTGTCAATTTGCCCCCGGGTTGCCTCTAACAGACTACAAAGTAACATATAAACACTTTGAATGTAACGTTACAATGTCCAGTTTGAAATGATTCAGTAATAAGGTCCAGTAAAATGTGGCCGACAGGACAAGAAAGCAATCTTGAATATCTCTAGCATTAAAAGCACAGACAAACAGACATAACACTCGCAATATGTTCATCGAACAAGCATTTATCGGTCAATTTAAAAGTATCTTAGTTGGTAGTACCGCCACCTGTGGCGCGCATAGTCAATTCCCTTGCGTTTGACGTTTCCACACTACCGCCATCTGTTCAGCGTACTACCCACCACAGTGTACTCAACAGATGGCGGTAATGTTTTAACGACGATGTTTTACAGTGAGAAATATTCAATGTGTTATGTCTGTTTGTCTGTGTTAAAAGTATCTATTCCAGCCGCTTTTCCTAATGAAAAGTAAATAACTCTAAGTTCATCAAAATTGGGTGAAACCTTCAAATTTACAACTACTATTAACCGGCCTTTTTTTCCTTGATTTATTTCCGTCGATCTTGTTTTCCGTGCTGAGCACCAATGCTACCGACGTCAGGGAGGCAGCTTCCACACCTAGACCCTACCTATCGACCCATCAATTCATGAACCGGGGACCAATGGCCTTACTTCCCCGAAGGAAGGCGTGATCAGAGTTGTTATGTCTCAGAACATCCCAGCGGCACCGACTGGGATTGAACCCAGACCTGCTGGGGTGAAAGGTAATCACACTTACCACTACACCACCACACAGTGGTGCCGAGGGTATCAAAACACGCGCTTTTTTTATTTACGCTGAAATGGTTGATTAAAGGTGTACTAGGTATATTCTGAGAAGTTTCTTGGGTTAAAACATTCCTTCTTATGGTACAGGAAAATTAAAGATTAATCTTTTTAGGTGAGATGCAAAATTTATTTTTTTAATATGATGAGGTACAAAATAATTGTGTTTTGCAAAACTGTCTTTATCAGTATCATTCCCACTAAAGAACTTATCAAAATCTAACCCCCTTAAGTACTCATCCCTAGGTAAAAAAAAGTCAAGATCATAAGTATAAAATGAAACTACAATGTGTTGAATCGGAACCTACCTAACAAATAAAAACCAAAGATTTAAGTAAACTAAAGGAGAAAAATCTATACAATTTTCTAAATAAGGAAATTCTTGACGATTTTATTCAATTGTATGCTTAATAATACTTGTACAATTTTTAATAATAACTTCTGTTCTGGCTTTGTTCACACAAATCTGGAGAATTTATTCAACTACATCATGGTGTTGGTTAAGGCATGTTGTTGAGAAGCTTTTATTCGACTTCCTTGAGTTTTAACAGAGCTCATTCGATCAAATTTTTTTATTATTCAGCGTTTATAAGACATCTTCTTCCTTAGATAGCGATGATGTATACGCTTGATTATCATTTGAAGTAACGTTCAAATTAGACACTATTATATACATTTAATTTATTAAACGATTATTCGACTGCAGGAAAATTAACCCGAAAATAAAGAACGGTAGAGAGACACAACAGACGGAGTTGTCTTTCCTTTAGTGATTGTTTCCATTATTTCTGACGAGGCACGCACCACACAACAGATGCTAGAAAATTTATTACATACATTTACATGTCCATTACATGGGTTCCGAACCATGTACCTTCCGATCACCAGCCGCTTGCCTTGCCATCTGAGCTATCCTAGAATACATCATATGGGCTGCTCAATATTCAATAAAAGCTTGCTTGAAACTGAATACCTATCAGCACTCCCGATCATCCCAAGGTCCAATGGGAATCATTAAGGTGATACTCTAAGGAAGCTTTAGCGTGAAACTTCAAAGGCACAAATGTCAGCTTCCACAAAACATATAAATTTGAAATTGCTACTCTCTGTTTGTAGTAGCACAGCAAACAGAGAGAAAGGTATTAGTATTGGTTACATTAACCCCCCCCCCCTCCCCACACACACACACACACACACACACACACACACACACACACACACACACACAACGAAAAAGAAACATAGATGCACAGACAAACAGAAAAAAACACATTTAATATTTCTCTCCACAAAACATAGTCACTAAAACACTACCGCCATCTGTTGAGTATCATGTGATGGATAGTACGCTGAACAGATGGCGCTAGTGTGCAGACGTCAAACGCAAGGGAACCGACCGTGCGCGCCACAGGTGGCGGCACCACCAACCAAAAACACTCAAATTGACCATCAAATGCGTATTCGATGAACAACCTGCGAGTGTTATGTCTGTTTGTCTGTGATAAATGGGTTATTAGGAAACTACAACTACATTATAACTATTAGTGCAATGGATGAATGTTAGTTTCGGGGTCATGTTAGCGTTATAGTTTTGTTAGTATTGACCCTTATTCAGCCCTGTCGGTCCCTCGAACACTAGTCGCAGGCAGTTGTTGTTAGGACATGCGACACTGTCACTGCTACTATGTTAGAGGTATGACCCGTCAAGTTTCGAAGTGCAAAAAAACTGTTAGAACTTTCTTATAAATTAACTTAACACTCAAAGCAAACTATTAGCTTAGCATTACAAAAGCGAATTTAAAATTATTATTTTATTTTATGCTAATATTAAAAATATGATAAAACTACAATTTACGGCTCCGTGAAATTAACTCGCATGAACCTTTCAAATCATTGAACTGGAGAAAAACTACAATTTTAACAAATTACAAAAAAAAATCATAGCGACACTTGACCAATCATCATCAAGCCCCTCATCCTTGGACAGGGAATTACACTTATTCAGTATGTTATTAGATTAAACTTCTGGTATGGAATCAAGAAGACAGTCAACGTTAATATAGCTTTTAACTTGTAAATTAATCAGATCAGAAACAACGGAATAAACGCGTATCTATCGTTCTCAATGAGGTTTTTTCAGTATATAATTCGACATCCCGTTTTATTCAGCACTGTACAGCACAGCATTTATTCAATATGTATGCACTCTGAATTGTTTGTTGGGGTGAGAATGATACAAAACACCGTAATTACCCATCTTCATGCCACGCACAACTTTAATGCCCAAGAACCAGTTAAATTGAACTGATTCTTTGCCATAAATAGCCAGTGAGAATTAGATCATTCGACTTCAGTAGTTTACCAGCAGCATCCTTCTTCCACCGCACTTCTTCAGCAGTTTTTGCGTGTGACTCATACAAGCCGTTAAAATCCCGAACTTGAGTTGCTGGACTCAATCTTCCTCTCTATCTTAGCATTTCCGTACTCTATCATCTGCCTAATAAGGACCAATAGTTGATCAAAACTTTCCACATCATCGTCGGCCCGGTCCAAATCCTTTACTGGCAAAGCAGGCATAGGTTACCCATTATAATAGAACGCTCTCAATAGACAACATTTCTTAATGCTCTCTTTCAATCGATTGAGAGTAATTAAACACAATTAAGTCATATTGCACTCAATTCAATCTAACAACGCTGTTACTGAAAAAAAATAAAGCGCCTCTTAATGTAATTGAATGATAGTTGTTATTTAGATCAATTTCTTTACGCTCAGCTCGCAGACTGCTATCACAGTATATAATTAAACAATCACAATTACAATTCCAGAGAAAATGCCAACCCTAGAACTATAGTGCACTAAGCCACAGCATCTAGCATATCTCTGAGCACTATTATTCAAATTAGCTTGAATGACAAACTTGGTAAACAAGATACCGCAGCGCCCAACATTCCGGGTGATACGCATTATGCTCAATTATCGGTCTTACATAATCCGTATGTCCCCGCTCGCTTAGTATGTCGTCTGTCTGACTGAAACCTCAACTCTCGCCCTGTACGTCTTATCAACGCACAATGTACATGTGCATCTCATTATAATATCAAATAGCTGATATGTGCAAGGTTCCTCTACAAAGTGCACCGAGTCACTCGCAAGCTTGAACCCGATCGGCCCATAATCATATCGATCAGTAGGTAAATAGTGCCATGTGGCAAAACGGCTCAGTCGCGGAAAAATAGCTCACATCCTTCTGAACGCATGCGAAATTGCATTCCTCACATAGCTCACCAGGTGCGTTGAAAGTGCAAGTGACGAACGATTATTTCTCGATTATCTTCTCCTCCCCTCGATATGTATCTGAGTTTGCTACAGCTGTTTGGATCGGTGAATGCGTTCACCAAAAGAATCTTAGGGGTGGCTAAGGATCATGGAACTCGATTCAGCAGAATGGCACAGGTTCACGTGTCAGCAACCCAGAATTGACGTGTTGATGACTGATCTAGCTCAATTTAAAACTTATTTACTTATAACTGAACATCCCTAAGTAAGCAGAGAACTGCATGTATTTGCGAGCATAATTATGATAAGCTTTTATTTTGTCGTATTTTCGTCTCTTCGTCTGTCGACCCTCGGAGGATCTCTCACCAGTCTGTCGTCCATCGTGATGGATTGATTGATGTAATTATATGCTAATTCTACGCCGATCTACCGTCCAGCGCGGTGCACCACGATAACTTGTGCAGCATGACATGCGTATGATCTAATGCGTGGAAGTCACTTGACAAGACTCGGAAACTTATGCTCTACCCATTAGCAACCCAAACTGGGAGACATGCTTAGGAAAAGGTATAAAGCTTAGGACCGATTCGGAGTCCATTGGCAGTATCAAATTCATCGGCAGATCGTGTGATACTGATTCTGTAGGATTAGTTGATAGGCGTGGTAGATTCTAGTGAAATGAAACGCCCAACGGTGAGACTGTGGAAAGCAATAGAAGTCGTACAACCACGTGATTCAAATTTATTCTATTCTAGGTATTGTTCCTGTTAGTGACGTTAGCCGCAGGAGCTGTCCTTGGAGATGCAGACGTTGAGCAACCGAATTCAAACACAGGCAAATCCGTCCAGCCTCAGAAAGAGGATGCATCGCTTTCGGAAGGCTCAGAAAAAAGAACCGCAAAGCGGCACATCTCCCTTGGCCTTGGCTACGGAGGAGGACATGGATTTTCGGGTAGTTTGCATGGAGGCAACTCGGGTGGATTCGTTGGGAAAGGCGTAGGACTTGGCTATGGAGGATCGTACGGGCATGGCTATGGTTATGATGGTGGATTTCAAGGATCTGTGAAAAGTGTAGGAATTGGCTATGGTGGAGGCTACGGCGGTTCTTATGGACATGGTTACGGTTATGATGGAGGTTTTCATGGATCTGGATTCGGATACGGCTACGGTGGTGGATATTCTAGCCACGGGGACTTTCACAACGGTTATCACGGAAGTTATAGCTATCCGAAACCATTCTTGACGGCAACGATCAAGGAACACTTTCCAGTACCAGTACCCAAACCATATCCCGTATTCATCAAGAAGACAGTTCCAGTTCCCATCACAATTTCCAAACCAGTACCATATCCAGTGTTTGTAAAGAAACCTTATCCAGTTCCAATTGATCGACCAGTACCGGTGGCAGTCCCATATCCTGTTACGAAACATGTGCAAGTTCCAGTTCCGCATCCTTACCCAGTGCCAGTGAGAGTGCCAACTCCAGTAGTAGTTACCAAACCGGTAGTTGTAACCAAACCTGTTATAGTGACCAAACCGGTGTACATCACGAAGCACTACACACCCATAGTCAGTGCTCCACTAATATCTACACCTCTGTATGCCGCACATAGCCCAATTTTGGCAACGACTGGACACATCTCCGTTTCCAATCACGGAGTTCATCAATCCCATGGATCGCATCTGCAAGCCAGTTCGCATGGCTATTCTAGTGGAAGCCATTATGGTGGTGGTGGTGGTGGTGGACAATACATTGGGGCAGGCAATTCTGCGTACGATTCTCTGGGACATTATGGAGCCTCTGGTAATTATGGAGCCTCTGGAAATTATGGATCCTCTGGTAATTATGGAGCCTCTGGTAATTATGGATCTTCTGGTCATTATGGAGCCTCTGGTCATTATGGATCAGAGGGACACTTTTCGGCTGGAGGAAACTACGGAGCAGAAGCTCACTATTCAGCAGGAGCAGTAGGAGGAACGATCTGCGACCATTAATTACATCACTAGTTAATATATTTGTTACTAAATGCTCAAAAACTATTAAAGTCATAAGTGTAGAACATGGAAGCAATAGAACAATTAGTAATTAAAAAGTTTATAGATGAGAAATAAATCAAACGAATTAAGAAATGAATCATATCACGTTTCGCTCCACTTCGCAGTACACCAAACTATTTCAGGTCCTCCAATATGAGACAACACAATAAAATAAAATAGTTATCATCATATTGCCCGGCATACGTCGCACTCATTTTAAACTAAGAGGAAGAGGTGACAATTGGCTTCTTACTCTTTATTTTTTTTTTCTCTATCTCTATTTTTATCTATGTCTATCTCTATCTTACGCACATCAAATCAGCCAATCACGAGTTGGTTCACGTTTGACAGAAAAGTGGTTCATTTTTGCCCCCGTATTGTCACCTCTTCTCTTCTTTTAGGCCGTTCGCAATGCTGTTGTATTTTATAAGGACTGTTTCAATTAACCACTTCGTCAAGCAAAACTGGACCAAATAATTTCTATTTTTTTATGAAACGCACAAATGTTGGCTACTTTTCTCGAGGTTCTAGAAAAAAAACCTCAAAATAATGTTTTATTTCAAAGTTCGAGTAGTAGTAAATGTCATTTTAAGTGCTCGAATAAAGTGGTTAATTTGAAACTAGAACAGAAACGCATCTCTCGCAATGCTGAGTTGCAGATTAATTATTCGAGCACTATTTTGCACCAGATTTGCAACTGCTCGACTATTCTGTTTTATTTCTGAGCGAGTTTGAAACACGAATGGAACTCTGTTTCAAATTTCTTTGGATGTGTTTAAAGATGTTTCTAAGAGCTTCACAAACAAAAAACGAAGAACTTCATAGAGAATAGTAAAGTTTTTGAAAATTGATTTTACTCATGTTCTGAATGTTAAACATAGAGTCGGACATAGTGCGCTGTATTCGCACAATGATGTGCTAAAAATCGCGCTATGTTTGACGTACAGAACGAGAGCAAAACAGAACGTCACGTGTGGGGTTTTCCGACTAGACCGACAATAGAGAACGAGCGATTATAATGTATGCTGATCTCGCATCATAATCAAAGGTAAATAAGGGATTAAGTCGTGATCGTACCAAAGTATAACGAACGGAAGATCGTACAAAAAAGGTCCCGTACACAAAATCATTTAAATTTAGGTGCTCTGAGAATGACATATAGACCTTTTTGACGTTTAATAGTCTTTCTCTATCCAGCACTCATGAATGAATGAACGGTTTGTTTTCCCACTAATCTGTTTCCCTCTTGCTCGCACTCGTTCGATTTAAATGGTGCAGTAGTGTGCGCCGATTAAACGTCAAATAGCTCTATACGAGCGTCAATTTTGACATAAATTTGAGCTCAATCAAACGTACTCTTCGTCGAGCAACGAACTTTTCAGTCTCGGAGCACTTAATATTACATGACATGTTTGTTTACGTCTCATCTTTTATGTCAAAGACGGATTCCATCACGTGTAAAATTAGTAATTTCTAAGTGTGTAACTGACACAAAAGACCTCACCCATAATGATGTATGAAAATAAATGCAAGACTTAAGCTAGATGTGACTGAGTAATAACCAGTGCTGTAAATTTTCATATCATTCGATTGAAGACAACCAATAACCAATACAACCATTCAATCAATTCTGTGTAAACAAATTCTCACATGACCATCATTTGAAGAGCCTCTTTCTCATTCGAAGCTCATTGTCACTGTCAATTGAGTCACTCACTATCATTTGATATACGACAGTGGAGTATGGAAGAAAGGTAGCAAAATTGTTCCGAACAGACAAGTCGACTCGATGTCGGATCAATGTAAGGCTAATTAAAGGTCGATGTAGACCCAATGTCGTGTTGTTGTCGGGTCAACATTGGGTTGGGATTTGGTAGAAGCCAGTTTGGTGTCGGATTATCTTAGCTTTTTCGCCGGAATGTCGACTAGAGCTCAGTTAATGTGTAGGTTACACTCAATTGAACGACATATACAGTAATGCCCCGTTTTTGTCAGCCCCCTGATGAATTTAAGGCTGACAAAAACGGGACACTGACAAAATCGGGACATTTTTTTTCGCTTAATTTTTTTAACATAATATCTTTAAATGCTGTTTGATAATGCAAGATGTATGTTTTAGGAATCATTCAATATATACGAGCCCATTTTGGGGGGCGGGGGGAGCTGGAATTTCAAACTTGTCGTAAGTGTCATATAAGAAAAGACATTCTTACATTGATGGTGTGGGGGATGGGGGGGGGGGGGTTAGCTAAATGGACTTAGGTAAGAATTGAATGGCCACTCAATGCATATGTGGTTAAGCATTTTCTGTAAGAACAACAATAATAATACATAGTGCATAATAAAGACTTGCATATGTCCCATGGACCACATATTAAAATTCTCTGAATGAAATTTGTAGAGATTTTCACACACACACACACACACACACACACACACACACACACACACACACACACACACACACACACACACACACACACACACACACACACACACACACACACACACACACACACACACACACACACACACACACACACACACACACACACACACACACACACACACAACACACACACTTACACACACACACACACACTTCCGGAAAGGGAGATCGACGGTGGATGCAATTCGGACAGTGGTCGAGAGAGCTGAAAAGGCGTCCAAACAGAAGCGGAGAGGAGATCGATATTGCGCCGTGATAACGATCGACGTCAAGAATGCGTTCAACAGCGCCAGCTGGGAGGCCATCACCGAAGCACTGCATAGAATGAGGGTCCCTGACTACCTGTGCAGGATCCTGAGGAGTTATTTCCAGAACCGGGTTCTGGTCTACGAGACAGACATGGGACAGAGATCGATTAGGATCACAGCGGGAGTTCCACAAGGCTCCATCCTTGGTCCAACGCTCTGGAACGGGATGTACAACGGCGTGCTAACGCTGAAACTGCCCAAAGGAGTTGAGATCGTTGGCTTTGCGGACGACGTCGTCTTGACGGTAACAGGCGAGACGCTGGAAGAGGTGGAAGTGTTGTCAACCGAGGCAATCGACATAATTGGTAACTGGATGAAAGGAGCGAAGCTGCAAATAGCCCACCACAAAACGGAAGTGTTATTGGTCAGTAACTGTAAAGCGGTACAGCGGGCAGAAATCACCGTCGGGGAGCACACCATAGCCTCGAAGCGTGTGTTAAAATACCTGGGAGTGATGATCGATGACCGGCTAAACTTCAACAGCCACGTCGAATATGCCTGTGAGAAGGCTTCGAAGGCCATCAACGCGATAGCTAGAATCATGCCGAACAACGCTGGTCCCAGCAGTAGCAAGATGCGTCTTCTGGCCAGCGTGTCATCATCGATACTGAGATATGGAGGTCCAGCCTGGGTTCCAGCGCTGGAAACGAAGCAGAACCAAAGGAAACTGAGCAGTACGTTCCGGCTCATGGCCATGCGAGTCGTGAGTGCGTACAGAACCATCTCGTCGGAAGCAGTATGCGTTATCGCCGGTATGATCCCTATCGGCATCACCCTGGCGGAGGACAGCGAGTGCTACAGGCAGAGAGAAGCCGGAAGAGTACGGAAAGTTGTGAGAGTGGAGTCATTGGCTAAGTGGCAACAGGAGTGGAACACGACGGAGAACGGTAGATGGACACATAGACTAATACCGATTCTTTCGACCTGGGTGAACAGAAAACACGGAGAAGTCAATTTCCACCTAACGCAGTTCCTGTCTGGCCACGGCTGCTTCAGGAAATACCTGCATCGGTTCGGACACGCAGCGTCACCCCTCTGTCCGGAGTGTGGCAACGTCGATGAAACGCCGGAGCATGTGGTCTTTGACTGTCCAAGGTTCGAGGCAGTGCGAACGGAGATGCCCGTCCTTAACGTGGAGAATGTCGTTGATGAAATGTGTCGAGAGGAGGACTCTTGGAATGCCGTCAGCAGGGCAGTCACACAGATTATGTCAGAGCTGCAGCGTAAATGGAGAGAAGAGCAGCGATCTAGCAACGCCAGCTAGCGCTGAGAGTACGACAAGTGCATGAGCACAGCCACCCCCCGAAGTAGTCGCTTCACAGTGGTCCCGGGGGGATCCAGGCAGAGGAGAGAGTAAGGAATTGGTTTTAGTGGAGCTGCACTAGGCAACTAGTGGATACCACACCGTGCCACCTTCACTACAGGCCAGGCTTCTTGAAGCTTTCCTAAACCTTACTATATAAAAAAAAAAAAAACACACACACACACACACACTTACACTTACACACACACACACACACACACACACACACACACACACACACACACACACACACACACACACACACACACACACACACACACACACACACACACACACACACACACACACACACACACACACACACACACACACACACACACACACACACACACACACACACACACACACACACACACACACACGGGCTACAAATGGTGAATTGACAACCTGGGAAGAGCGTTTTTCCTATCTCTGGTCCTCACAAGTTCCTACCTCACACCTCCCCGTGGTGTAGCCTGGGCAATGTTGTCCTTCTGACAATAGCAAAGTGAGGGGGTGCGACGCGAACACTGGCGCGGTAACCATAACACGGCGATCGAGGAAATGCTTCGTCAACCCGCAGGAGTGCCAACCGGCACATTAGGATCGACGCCAGTAAGATCCTTATTACGGCATACTGGATACGGCATGGAACTATGGACACGACACGGCACAATGGATTGGATACCACGCTACAGGGCTGACAGTCGTGCTATTCTGCTCCCTAAGTAAAGAAGGGTGACACCTTCTTGAAATGGCGAGTGGGCTAATAGTGCGGCTGCCCCCGTCCCGGTAAAACCTTGGCAGGCCTCCGGATACGTTCAAAACTCGTCACCAATTGGTGATTGGTGAGTAGTAGACTCAGATGTAACATTCCTGACTTACGCCGATCTGGCTCTGAACACGGCCCCCATGAAGGACCGTGTCAACCCTAGCATGGCCTCCCTGCTTGCATAGATAACCATGGGATCACGATAGGCGACTACATACAACGAGTGGAGATAGCGGCCCGGAGGGGGGACCCAACAGAATGGAGAAAAACGGAGAAAAAAACAAAAAAGAAGAAAATGAGAAAACCCAAAAAAATATGAAGGACGACGGCAAGACGCCAGAAATTGAAAACGGAGGAGCGAACGTGTTCGCAAGGAGCGGGATATTGCAGAGATCACCAGTGTTGAACCTGGAGGCAACAGCGAGTTCCAACAGCAGCAGTAAGCCCCAAGGTGAGCAGCAAGGACACCAAGGAGAGCTAGGTCTTATGCTAAGCCAGGTGTTCACACCGAAATCCAGCAGTAGCACACCCCAAGAAGGATTGCAGCTTGGGAAGACCAAATTGATGGAGGTCAGGAGGAGGATCAATGAACTCCATGACTTCATCAAGGATAAGAGCAACGTCCACAAGGCAATAAAGGAAATGGTGACGGGCATCAAATCCGCCATTATTGCTGCCGAACGTGAACAGGATGCGCTGAGGACGAGGTCCGTAACTGCCGAAAGGGCACTGATCGAGGCCAAGGAGAAAGCAGCAGCTGAAATACAGGAGACGCCAAAGGAACCTCGAAATCCACGCTCGGAGAAGAGGAAAAGGGAAACTCCAGGAGAGGAAGAGGAGTTGAAAAAAGTCAAGAACGACAAAGAAGACAACAAGGAGGAAGGCTGGCGTACCGTCGAGAAGCCAAAGGAGAAGTGGAAAAAACGGAAGGAAAAAGACGTGAAGAAGAAAGCTGAACAGAAGAAGGAGATACCCAGGACTCGTCGGGAGCGAAGTAAGGGCGATGCTCTGATCGTCGAAGCTAAGGACAAAACGTCGTATGCAGCACTCCTCCGGAAGGTACGAGAGGATCCGGAGTTGAAGCAACTAGGAGAGAACGTGGTGAAAACCAGGCGAACCCAGAAAGGCGAGATCCTCTTTGAGCTGAAGAAGGATCCTGCTATCAAGAGCTCAGCCTACAAGGAGCTCGTTGAAAAGTCTCTTGGTGAAGGGGCGAGCGTAAGAGCTCTATCCCAGGAGACAGTGGTCGAGTGCAGGGACCTGGACGAGATCACCACAGAAGAGGAGCTAAGAAGTGCGTTGAGAGTGCACTGCGATCTGGGAGATGTCCCGATGTCAATCCGCATGAGGAAGGCGTACGGCGGCATGCAAACGGCGGTTATACGGCTTTCGACAGCTGCAGCGAATAAGCTGTTGGAGACGGGCAAGGTCAAGGTTGGCTGGTCATTGTGCTCGCTGAAAGCCACTCCTCGGGTTACCAAGCAATTGGAGCGATGCTTCAAGTGCATGGGATTCGGTCACCAGGCGAGGAACTGCAATGGCCCTGACAGATCTGATCTGTGCAGGAAATGCGGAGAGAAAGGCCATATTGCAAGAGGCTGCACGAAGCATCCGAGGTGTATGCTCTGCAAAAAAGAGGACGGTAACGATCATACGACGGGAGGCTTCAAATGCCTAGCATACAAAAAGGCGATGGCAGGCCAACAGTAATGGAGGTAACCCAAATAAACCTCAATCATTGCGATATTGCTCAGCAACTGTTGTGGCAGTCGACAACAGAAACAAAGTGCGACGTTGCAATCATTGCGGAACCGTATCGAGTCCCTCCCGATAACGGTAACTGGGTTGCGGATAGAGCTGGGATGGCAGCTATACAAGTTATGGGCAGATACCCCATTCAAGAAGTGGTTGCGAGCTCATACGAAGGCTTCGTCATCGCCAAAATCAACGGAATCTTCATGTGTAGTTGTTACGCACCCCCCAGATGGACGATGGAGAAGTTCCACGAGATGCTTGATGGACTTACCGAAGAGCTGGTCGGACGACGACCGGTAGTCATCGGAGGAGACTTCAATGCTTGGGCAGTGGAGTGGGGAAGCAGGTGTTCCAATGCAAGAGGGCACAGTCTGCTGGAAGCTCTGGCAAAACTGGAAGTTATGCTGGCCAATAAAGGCACCAGCAGCACTTTTCGCAGAGATGGCCGAGAATCCATTATCGACGTTACTTTCTGCAGTCCGTCGCTGATGGCAAACATGGATTGGAGAGTGTGCGAAGGATATACCCATAGCGACCATCAGGCGATACGATATGGCATCGGTCAACGGAATACTGTGGCAGTACGGAGGACGAGAACTTGTGACCGAAAGTGGAAGACGAAAGCTTTCGACAAGGATTTGTTCGTTGAGGCACTTCGTGTGGACGGGAGTCCCATAGATCTAAATGCGGACGAGCTGACAGAAACGTTAGTGAGAGCATGTGACACGACCATGCCGAGGAAACTGGAGCCAAATAACAGACGGCGTCCAGTCTACTGGTGGAACGAGGCACTTAGTACTCTCCGCGCTAGTTGTCTCAGAGCCAGAAGACGTGTTCAGAGAGCAAGAACGGAAGCAGACAGAGAGGAACGAAGAGAAGTGTTTCGAGCGGTCAGGGCCGCTTTTAAACGAGTGATTAAGCAGAGCAAGTCGAACTGTTTTAAGGAGCTGTGTCGAGACGCTGATGCCAACCCCTGGGGCGACGCATACCGAGTCGTGATGGCGAAGATCAGAGGTCCAACGATGCCCGCTGAAATGTGCCCAGAGAAGCTGAAAGTCATCGTGGAAGGACTTTTCCCGAAGCACGACTCAACAACCTGGCCACCTACACCGTACGGAGAAGGAGAGGGAGATAACGTCGAAATCACCAACGAGGAGCTCGTAGTAGTGGCGAAAGGATTGAAGGTGAAGAAAGCTCCCGGTCCGGATGGAATCCCCAACGTAGCGTTGAAAGCGGCGATCCAGTCGTCCCCGGACATGTTCAGGATGGTGCTGCAGAAATGCCTGAACGAGGGTCACTTCCCTGACAGGTGGAAGATACAGAAGCTAGTGTTGCTGCCGAAACCAGGAAAACCGCCGGGGGATCCAGCATCATACAGGCCTATATGCCTGCTGGATACACTCGGAAAACTCTTGGAGAGGATCATCCTAAACAGGCTGACGAAATACACGGAGAGTGAGCACGGATTGTCGGAGAGGCAGTTCGGATTCCGGAAAGGGAGATCGACGGTGGATGCAATTCGGACAGTGGTCGAGAGAGCTGAAAAGGCGTCCAAACAGAAGCGGAGAGGAGATCGATATTGCGCCGTGATAACGATCGACGTCAAGAATGCGTTCAACAGCGCCAGCTGGGAGGCCATCACCGAAGCACTGCATAGAATGCGGGTCCCTGACTACCTGTGCAGGATCCTGAGGAGTTATTTCCAGAACCGGGTTCTGGTCTACGAGACAGACATGGGACAGAGATCGATTAGGATCACAGCGGGAGTTCCACAAGGCTCCATCCTTGGTCCAACGCTCTGGAACGGGATGTACAACGGCGTGCTAACGCTGAAACTGCCCAAAGGAGTTGAGATCGTTGGCTTTGCGGACGACGTCGTCTTGACGGTAACAGGCGAGACGCTGGAAGAGGTGGAAGTGTTGTCAACCGAGGCAATCGACATGATTGGTAACTGGATGAAAGGAGCGAAGCTGCAAATAGCCCACCACAAAACGGAAGTGTTATTGGTCAGTAACTGTAAAGCGGTACAGCGGGCAGAAATCACCGTCGGGGAGCACACCATAGCCTCGAAGCGTGTGTTAAAATACCTGGGAGTGATGATCGATGACCGGCTAAACTTCAACAGCCACGTCGAATATGCCTGTGAGAAGGCTTCGAAGGCCATCAACGCGATAGCTAGAATCATGCCGAACAACGCTGGTCCCAGCAGTAGCAAGAGGCGTCTTCTGGCCAGCGTGTCATCATCGATACTGAGATATGGAGGTCCAGCCTGGGTTCCAGCGCTGGAAACGAAGCAGAACCAAAGGAAACTGAGCAGTACGTTCCGGCTCATGGCCATGCGAGTCGTGAGTGCGTACAGAACCATCTCGTCGGAAGCAGTATGCGTTATCGCCGGTATGATCCCTATCGGCATCACCCTGGCGGAGGACAGCGAGTGCTACAGGCAGAGAGAAGCCGGAAGAGTACGGAAAGTTGTGAGAGTGGAGTCATTGGCTAAGTGGCAACAGGAGTGGAACACGACGGAGAACGGTAGATGGACACATAGACTAATACCGATTCTTTCGACCTGGGTGAACAGAAAACACGGAGAAGTCAATTTCCACCTAACGCAGTTCCTGTCTGGCCACGGCTGCTTCAGGAAATACCTGCATCGGTTCGGACACGCAGCGTCACCCCTCTGTCCGGAGTGTGGCAACGTCGATGAAACGCCGGAGCATGTGGTCTTTGACTGTCCAAGGTTCGAGGCAGTGCGAACGGAGATGCCCGTCCTTAACGTGGAGAATGTCGTTGATGAAATGTGTCGAGAGGAGGACTCTTGGAATGCCGTCAGCAGGGCAGTCACACAGATTATGTCAGAGCTGCAGCGTAAATGGAGAGAAGAGCAGCGATCTAGCAACGCCAGCTAGCGCTGAGAGTACGACAAGTGCATGAGCACAGCCACCCCCCGAAGTAGTCGCTTCACAGTGGTCCCGGGGGGATCCAGGCAGAGGAGAGAGTAAGGAATGGGTTTTAGTGGAGCTGCACTAGGCAACTAGTGGATACCACACCGTGCCACCTTCACTACTGTAACCGTTGGTTTCTTAAATCGATTTGCATTAGCTTCGCCAAGTGCACCACCTCCTTTAAAAACACCTTGCCTTATGCAAAGTAGTGCTGCCACCTATGTGTCAGTAGACGGTGTTCATTCAGTAGTCGACCTAATTAGACTTTCATTATTCTTACACTGTAAATGCAGCATAAAAAAGGAATATGATTCACGAATGAATAATACTGGTTTTGTCAAAAAAAGGGAAGCCCCAAGAACCTTCTAGATACCGCCGTCCAACCAATTCTTTCTTTCTGGCTCAAGACTTCGAGATAGTTAGTAGTGCGCGGCGTGTTCTTAAAAATCGAGTTAGTTGTCCGAAGTGAAAAGTGTGATTTTTGAGTAATATTTAATTCTTTTATTTTAGGAAAGTTAGTAGTGTGTAGTAAGGGAGTTAGTGTTTCGTGTAGAAGTAGTGTTAGTAGTGTGTAATAAGGTAAAGAGTTAGTTATTTGTTAGTAGTGTATAAACTTATTGTTAGTGTTACCTTATTTAGGGTTCTGTGTAAAACAAAGCCAACGTGGTCCCTTTCCGTTAAGCGGGTCTTACACGTTGAAGATCGGAAAAAGGTAAAGTTTTATATGGTTAAGATTTCTAATTCGACGCGGAAATTATGGTGTATGTGTGTGGTTGGGACTAATGCCTGTTTTAATAGGCCTGACTAGGCCTTTTTCCGTCCGTTGTGCACAAATCGGACATTTATTTCCAGTTATACTCCCAACTTGGACACACGTGAACGCTATACGATTCCCGGAGCCAGAAATCAACCCTGCGTGTACTCCCTTGGAGACAACGGCAGAAGCGGGAAATTCTCGACGTCCAAGTTGTGGATCCACGTTCGGTATCAAAATGGCGATGCAATAGACAATAAGTCCATTGTAGTCAGATCGACGCATGGTCAGGGAAACCATTGCTGTGGTAATTGTTAGTCGCCATTCAAGGATGCCATCATAACGCCTAAAACCACCGTAAGCCACCATCACCGTAAGCCACCATCACCGAAAGCCACCATCACCATCACCACCGAAACCGTAAGCCACCGTCACCGATAGTCGGTATCACCACCGCAAGTCACCATCATCACTACCACCACAGTCCCACCACCAAAACCGTAAGTCGCGCTGGTCCAATTATTAAAACACAAATGAGCATGCAAGAACAGAATAGTACGAAGACAAAACACATAAGTTAGTTGACATGTATAGTAAAAAGGAAACAGATAAAACACGTGATCACGTAGGATTTTGTATGTTGTAAACCATCAAAATAAATGTTCAAGTATCGAGGCATGATTTCTAAATTACACATTACAGCTTTGTTGATTTATTAAGAAGTAGATATTTCTAGAATTTCACACATTTCTGAGTTATTCGTGTTTCGACGATGAAAATTCACCCAATGCTGGAATTTCCCACCCCTCGCTTTCTGAAATCTTTCCGAGGTTAGATTTGGTGAAACTAATGTATCTAGTTGGATTCAACCCTGATGAACCTTTTAGCGTTCATGTTGTTCATGTTTCTTCTTTATGCTAGAAGGTGCAGTGTCAAAGAGAGTAAACATAAAACGACCCTGTGAGCTTTCCTTTATTCGTTTGAATTGAAGGAGGGTATAGATAGGAGTAACACTACAGACCAGGCTTCTTGAAGCTTTCCTAAACCTTACTATATAAAAAAAAAAAAAACACACAGACACACACACACACACTTACACACACACACACACTTACACACACACACACACACACACACACACACACACACACACACACACACACACACACACACACACACACACACACACGCACACACACACACACACACACACACACAGACACACACAGACACACACACACACAGACACACACACACACACACACACACACACACACACACACACACACACACACACACACACACACACACATACACACACACACACACACCAATTGGTGATTGGTGAGTGAGTAGTAGGCTCAGATGTAACATTACTGACTTACGCCGATCTGGCTCTGAACACGGCCCTATGAAGGACCGTGTCAACCCTAGCATGGCCTCCCTGCTTGCATAGATAACCATGGGATCACGATAGGAGACTACATACAACGAGTGGAGATAGCAGCCCGGAGGGGGGACCCATCAGAATGGAGAAAATCGGAGAAAAAAAACAAAAAAGACGAAAATGAAAAAAACCCAAAAAAATGTGAAGGACGACGGCAAGACGATAGTGATAGTGAAAACGGAGGAGCGAACGTGTTCGCAAGAAGCGGAAAGTTGCAGAGATCACCAGCGTCGAACCAGGTGACTACAGCTAGTTCCAGTAGTAGCATACCCCAAGTGGAACAGCATGGATCCCAAGGAGAGCAGCTAGGTGCGGTGCCATGCCAAATATTCACACCGAAATCCAGCAGCGGCAAACAGCAAGAATTGCAGCTTGGGAGAACCAAAATGACGGAGGTTAGGAGGAAGATCGATGAACTCTATGTGTTCGTGAAGGATAAGAACAACATACACAAGGAGGTCAAGCTACTAGCGACGGTCATCAAATCCGGCATAACTGTGGCAGATCGGGAACTGCAAGAATGGAGAAGAAGAGCTGAAGCGGCCGAAAAGGCTTTGCTTGAGGCCAAGGAGAATGCAATGCTGGCTGAAGCGCAGGAGACGCTGAAGGGACCAACGAACCCACGTCCGGAGAAAAGAGATAGGGAAACGCCATGAGACAAAGAGGACCCCAAAAAACACAAGGACTACGAATACGGGGACAAGGAGCAAGAAGATGGAGAAGACAGTGATTGGCGTAAAGTCGAAAACCAGAAGGAGAAGAGGAAAAAACTGAAGGAAGAAGAACAAAGGAAGAAGGAACAGAAGAAGAAGGAGGAGAAGGAAAAAAAGAATGAAGAGGAAGAGAAGAAGAAGAAGACGGAAGAGAGGAAGAAGGAATTCAAGAAGAAGGAAAACCCCAGGCATCGTAGGGAGAGAAGTAAGGGCGACGCTCTGGTTATCGAGGCGAAAGACAAAACGACATACGCAGCACTCCTCCGGAAAGTGAGAGAGGATCCGGAGTTGAAGAAACTAGGCGAGTACGTGGTGAAAACCAGGCGCACCCAGAAAGGCGAGATGCTCTTCGAGCTGAAGAAGGACTCGCGAGATGCTAGATGGACTCACCGGGGAGCTCACCGGACGGAGACCAATCGTCATTGAAGAAGATTTCAATGCTTGAGCAGTGGACTGGGGAAACAGATGTACCAACGCAAAAGGGTATAGCCTGCTGGAAGCTCTGGTAAAGTTGGACGTCAGTCTGGCCAACGAAGGAACCATCAGCACCTTCCGCAAAGATGGTAGGGAATCCATTATCGACGTCACTTTCTGCAGTCCGTCGTTAGTGGCAAGTATGAGTGTGTGAGGAGTACACTCATAGTGACCATCAGGCGATTAGGTACAGCTTTGGCCAACGGATACCTACGGCAAAGTGGAAAACGAAAGTAAGCAACCGGAGGTGGAAGACGAAGGCATTCGACAAGGATCTCATAATTTTCAACTAGCCCCTCAATCCCCCTCCCCCCTGCTTTGATCTTGCCACCACCGCACATTTAATTCTCAAAAAATGTCATTATTGAGCTCAACAATCAATAACATACGAATACGACTGTACAAAACAGTCCACCTCAACCAAAACTAATTGAATCATATAGGCTGACAAAATCGGGTCAAAAAGCTGACAAAATCGGGGGTAGACAAAATCGGGGGCTGACAAAATCGGGTCACCACTGTACTTCTTCTTCTTCTCTGCATTTCAAGCTTATTGCATATCGCATATTAGCTTATTGCGGGCTCTCAACTTAGTGTTCTACTAGATGCACTTCCACAGTTATTAATTGAGAGCTTTCGATACCTGTACCATTTTTGCATTGGTATGATTGTGTGGCAAGTCCAATCATACTTCTATGCCCATGGAAGTCGAGAAATTTTCCAACCCGAAAAATTCCTAGACCGGACCGGGAATTGAACCCAGCCACGTCCAGCATGGTCTTGCTTTGTAGCTGCGCCTTTACCGACTGAGGTAAGGGAGGCCCCTTACATATAGCGTTTCTCAAATGAGAATGATCCATGCCTTCGTCAAATGACTTACTTGGGCGTATCACCCATCCAAAGGAGGTCCCTCTCTTGATCCCCCTTCTGATGAAATTTATTTGAGCAATCAATTTGATATGCTCACGGATGATGAAAATGATCCTTCGTCCAGGCAAAATTCCATTAAACATAATACCAAAAATGAAAAAGCCCCCCCTATTGTGTAAACAACTTCCAATTCCCATGCTCTTCGCACGGAACTTTTGAACTTCGTTAAATTCAAGTGTTCACGTCAAATTGGCCGTAGGGATGAATGCCGTGCATTGGCTGCAACCTTGGACTTGGATTCAAGTGTCTTCTCAGGTATCTTACGACACCAAAATTTAACGTCTGTTTAAGGTTGTATCTTAGAGAAGAAAACATGTTGAATTTGTTCTTTGCTGAGGAATATTTACCGGCACGGCGAATGAGAACGACCCAATCTGAGTTTAGTTCACTCATAATCGCCAAAAGTGCAGGAACTCAGCGATGAGTAAATTTTCCTCATGGTTTCCTGTGGAAAACCTCAAGAGTCTGCCGAAAAATGTGGAAATTAACGAAAATTTTATTCATTCTAGGAGTAGTACAAAGAGTGAATTCAATCTTTACGTTTCTAGGGATTTTTTTCCTGGAAAAACTTAGGAAAACGTGAGGAAAATTTACTCATCGCTGAGTTTATACACTTTATGTGATTTATGAGTTAACTAAACTCAAATTTGGGTCGTTCTCATTCGCCGTGCAGGTTACATTCCTCTGCTGTTAATAACGGTCAGCCAGGAACAAATTCTACATTTGTACCCGTGGGTACAGATATCCCCCTGCTTCAAATTCATCATCTATACCTGCTGCTAACAATTATCAGCCAGTAAATGGAGATGCTGCTATTGTACCTGATAGAAATTGAAATCAAAAATCTAGCCACAATAATTATAGCAGATATTTTGATGATTTTGACTTAGATAGCATTACTGCTCCTAAACCGTAATTTTTACAGGAATCATTAATGGCCATGATTACTGATATGCTGAAAACTAACTCCATGTTTGATGCTATTCAAACTGGAATTAAATTTTCGAACAATATCGTCATAACTATAACATTTAGTAATTGAAACTTTTCCAACATTTCATGTAGGTGTTAGAGCATAGCCCTAATAAAAATTACCATAAAAGAGAGCCTTACCATTTGTGAGATAGTTTACTCATCCGGGATACAGTTCTTTTATGGTATTTGTTTATTAGGGAGTACACAGCAAAAAATGATAATGCTGATGTGATTGCAAAAAGAAGATACAATATTACATATATTTGAGCCAAATGAACTGTCAAAATCTGAGCCAAACGAACATTCCAAAACGCCTTTTCAATGCACCACCAACGTAGAGTGCGCCACGCGAGTTCGAGAAGAAACGTCAACCAAACCGTTTGTTTACATCAGAATAAGTATTTTCCCCAACGCAAATAACAGCATTTTTCATTCAAAATCTAGCCAATTTCCATCGGTAATTGTCTTATTGTACGATTTTCCACAAATCTGAACTGATTTGCACCTTAACTGTTCACACACAAGAAATCCGGAAGATCATAACCACTAAGGCACTTTTCTAATTTTCCATTTTTCTCAACAAAAATATTCCTGAACACCAGCAGGATATTTTCAAAAACGTTACAGAATTAAATTTTTCAACTGTAGATTAAGTTTTGCAGCATCTCAGATGAATCAATTTATCAGGAAAAGTAAAAAAGTGTTCCGCTTCCTATGTCTCAAGGCAAAAATTTATGCTCACAACACTCTTTTTGACGTTCTCCTATTCACCACCAGAGGTTGAATCGATCGTTTAGTTTCTATTACAAAGGCCTATTAGATTTTCCTCGAGGATTTCTTATTCTATTTCTGTTTTATTCTATTTTATTCTGTATTGCAATCGAACAGAAATTCAATCACCTTTATGTTTCGTGAAACTAGTTGTTGAAATCGAAAGCAATATTCTAATTCTATTGATTAATTGATCTTAGTTGGTTAATTAATATATAATCAATTATTATTTTGCACGTAAATCGAATCAGAAGTAAAAGTCATGTGAAATGCTAGCTTCTAGCAAAGGTTGCAAGAAAATTAAGGTACAAACTAGGGGAAGTACAACTTGATCTGAAGTATTATTTGGTGTAAAAATTACTCAAGTTGGTAGTGATTATAGTTTTTAGTATAAATATTAATGATATTTACTGTCAAGCGGAATGTACAAATAAAAATAACAGTGTAACTTTAACGTATACGATCAATGACGTTTAACCGTTGTTGTTTGTGTTTACTGCAGCTTTCTGCTTGTCATCATGTTTGCCTAGATTTTCGTTTTCGATAGCTCTGATCGTTTTCGACTTCGGGCGTTCCCCCAGCAGCAAATCTTTCCAAGTTGCAGGCCCTTGGTGCATCGAGCGTAATACAACCACGGAACCATCACTCTGGGACTCCGATTACAGGGGCGGCGTAGTCAGTCGATTCCCGTTCCATCTGAGGACAGCACAATGGTTAGCAGACGATGAAGAATTCGTGGAAATTATTGCTGATTGCATCTGAAACTGGACTGTCCCAAAAATGCAAAAAGTGTGATAAAAGTGCACGTTTCCGTCAAATCGTTTTGATGTCTTCGGAGCACTTATTGCTTGCATCATATGGAATAAGTGCACCGAAGACACCAAGACGATTAGACGTAAACTTGCAGTTTTATCACACTTTTTAATAAGTGAAAACGCGCTTATTAGTCCAATTTGGTGTGAAACGCACAATAATGACTATTTCAAACGGAAGTACGGCAGTACGGCCGATTATGTGCACTGAGATCAGCTACCAAAGAATGTCGAATTTATGAGAACAAGGAGCGGATTTCTGTGGCGGTGGCCAGCAAGATTATCATCGAGTGACTTGCCTCTCGTGCGAAATCCATTTTTGATCAAACGAATATCAAATGTACACTTAAAACCAAAAATAATAAAAAAACAAAAATAAACTACTGCCAGACTAAGTGTGAGATTGGCAAATATCACACACATTCAAATATTTAATATTTACACCGTCGGTATTGATCCTAATACTTGGATTTGTCCTTCCCCTAGGGTACAAATCCCTTCTGCCGAATTGTACACTTGAGTCGCTTTTTACGCGGGTGATACGTCCCGCGTAAAAAAAACCACGTGAAGTCCGAAATCCGCGTAAAAAAAACCGTGTAAATAAACCGCGTAAAAAGCTACTCCAGTGTATAACGATAAACCGCGTGAATTCTGAAATCCGCGTAACAAAAATCCAAAATCCACGTAAAAAAATCCAAAATCCGCGTAAATTTCGAAATCCACGTAAAAAAAAAAACCGTGTAAATTCCGAAATCCGCGTAAAAAAACCAAGTAAAAAGCGACTCCAGTGTATTTTGTTTTCTCCGCCCATACACAGCAAAAAAAATGTAATATCGATCAACGTAATTCAAACTGATGTATGAAATAATGATGTAATAGCAAAAGGCAGATACAATATTACATCAATGGATGTAATTTTGTTCGCAAAATCAATGTACATCGTACAATGTGATATTACACAACCGATGGATTGAACTGGTTGCAGCAGTTTCGATGTAATATTCAACAGCTTTTTTTGCTGTGTATCTCCCTCTGAGTATTTCCTAAGACGGGACATGACAATCGGGTAGCGATTTCGAGCCAATTTGCTGTCAAATCAGAGCCAAATTCTGATTGTTCGATTTGACAGTAGCAATCGTGGAATAAAAAGGGCACAGGGCTCGCATTAATCTGGCTGGCAGTGATGCCGGAATAAATGTTGATGTCACTGGCGAAAGGAAAGTTGAAAAATTGAGTGCACTGCGTTTTTTAGTCATGGATTTTGCTGTTTGTTTATGATTGTTTTTATTGTGTTGAGCAAACATTATTGTGAAATTCTACCATTGATTGAAGAATCCGATTGCAGGCGTCCACTCGCAATGACGATACGATGAGGAAGAGGACGAGAGACGATCGCTGCGTGCTCTCGTAGTCTGCCGTCACATCAGCTGATGAGGAGTGCAGGGTTATGTTCGTAGTAAATAGTGAGCGGCTAGCATCTCTATGCGGGGGGTATTCAATACCGCACATCTCCCTCCTCCTCATTCCTAGTTGAACACTCAGTCGGTTAACAACGTCCCGGTCTCAGTCGCGCGGCATCTAATTTTTTTCGGTGTTTTTTCCGCCCGAGCGGTTTTTTCACCCCCCCATTGGGTGCCCCAAGTGACCAGTGTGCAACAGAGGAAGTGGAATTCCATGGGCCGAGCCCCTTGGAGTTGCCATCCAGCTTTAATCCACCCCGGTAATCCATCCGGTCGTCAAGCCATTTTTTCCATCATCGTGCCGACCAACCAACACCAATCATCACCACCAGCAGCAGCAAACGGACCATCTAGCTGCAACGGCTGATAGGTTGTTTACAACCGGCATAAGTATTAGACAATACATTTTGCAAGTCCATTGCCTCCCTATTGTAGTTTAATTTTGCCTCGTGGCGCGTGACTCTGTCTCTCACCCCTGGTAGGGGAGTATGGGTCATAGTGAGACAACTTTTTGCAAGTAGATATAAGTTTTTTTTTTGTTTCGATTTTTTTTTTTTTCTTTTTGATTTGTTCGTACGTCGGGCAAAAAAATTAATTACTAGTAATTAAAATTAATTAATTAGTGAAGGTTTTATTTTTTTTCCTTCTTAAGTGGTTGCGCACCGCTTTTGCGCAACACTTATGGCATCCTCCGATGCCTACGTTACGCGAACCAGATACTATGAACCGTCTTCGAAAGGACCATGGGTTGTCTTTTTTCGGCCCAAAAATAAACCTTTGAAAACTCTCGACATAACGAGAGATTTGCTGCGTAAGTATCCGGGAATCTTGGTACACAAAGAAAGATTCAACAAACTGCGTGTAGAAGCACCGACTTATGATGTGGCAAATAAAATTGCTGATCACGAGTTGTTTAGTGTTGAGTACAACATCTACATCCCTTCTCGAGATGTGGAGATAGAAGGCGTGGTCTCCGACGCGAGTCTGACTGTCGAGGACTTGAAACATGCCTCGGGAACTTTTAAAAACTCGACATTCGCTACCGCGCTAGTGAAGATACTGGATGTAAGGCAACTGCATTCAGCATCTTTGCTAGACGGTAAAAAAGTTTATAAACATTCAGACTCGTTCCGGGTGACTTTCGCAGGTTCAGTTCTCCCAAACTTTGTTAAAATTGATGGTGCTTTTTTTCCGGTGCGGTTGTTTGTACAGAGGGTATATAATTGTACCAACTGCAAAAGGCTGGGACACTCGGCCAGCCATTGCGGCAACAAAACTCGTTGTGGCAAATGTGGTGAAAACCACAAAGAGGATTCTTGCCACAAAGAATCAGTAAAATGCGCTTACTGTGGCGAGAATCCTCACCCCTTGCAGGAGTGCCCGATGTACAAGCAGCACTCCGATAAAGTGCAGCGTTCAATCTCTGGACGCTCCAAGCAGACTTATGCGCAAATGGTGAAGGCTGCATCAGCCGTCCAAGATGCAAACCAATTTTCGATTTTGTCAGCTGAAGAATCGGACTCTGACTCATCGGATGAAGGTGATTCTACGGTGGTACACGCACCTTCAAAAATAGACGGTTCCTCAAAAAGAAAATGCCCCTCCCCGAAAGTGCGCCGTAAGAAAACTAAAGTCACCTCCAGACGATTGCCAAATTCCCAGGGTAATGGGGATGAAAAAACAAAACCGAAGGCTCCTGTTGATCCAATCCCTGGATGCAGCAAGAATTTTCCGCCATTGCCCAACAAAGATAAAAAAAATAAAAAAGCTGCTCCTCAAACTTCTCAAAAGAAATCCAAGTCCGAACGAGGTTTGCTAGCTTTTTCGGACATTGTGGAATTCATATTAAACATGTTCAACATACAAGACCCTCTAAGAAGCTTAGTTTCTGCCTTGCTTCCAACGTTAGAATCATATCTTAAGCAATTGACTGTTTCATGGCCCCTCCTTGCATCAATCATATCTTTCGATGGATAATTCGTCGAACGAGGTTGAAGATATGATCACTGTGCTACAGTGGAACTGCCGTAGTCTAGTGCCTAAACTAGACTCGTTCAAATTTTTACTTCACAATTCTGATTGTGATATATTTGCTCTCTGTGAAACATGGCTTTCATCCGATAAAGAACTCAACTTCCACGATTTTAACATTATACGCCTGGATAGAGACGATTCTTATGGAGGAGTACTTTTAGGGATCAAAAAGTGCTACCCTTTCTACAAAATTTCCCTTCCTGCTCTATCCGGCGTCGAAATCGTTGCTTGCCAAATAAATGTGAAGAACAAAGATCTTTGCATAGCTTCAGTATACGTTCCACCAAGAACCTCCATTAGCCGTAGTCAACTCTGGAATCTAGTTTCGATTCTTCCATCCCCAGTATTAATTCTGGGTGATATGAACTCCCATGGTACTGGGTGGGGCGATCTATATGACGACAATAGAGCGGCTATTTTTTACGATTTATGTGACGATTTCAATTTGACTATTTTGAACACTGGTGAAGCGACACGTATAGCAAAACCTCCGGCTCGAGAAAGCCGACTCGACCTATCTTTGTGTTCAAGATCGCTATCATTGGATTGTCAGTGGAAGGTTATCAATGATCCCCATGGTAGCGATCATTTGCCAATCATCATTTCAATAAAGTGTGGCCCTCACTCTGCAGAACCATCTCGGGTTCCATTTGATCTTACAAGGAACATCGACTGGCAGAAATATGCAACGGCGGTGACAATCGGTGTCGAATCAATAGATGCGCTTCCACCATTGGAAGAATATCGATTCCTAGCCGATTTGATTTACAAAAGCTCACTGGAAGCACAAAAAAGAAAAGTTCCAAGTGCACCCTTTAAAAGGAGACCAGCCACACCTGGTTGGGACGAAGAATGCACAAAATTGTATGTAGAAAAATCTGATGCTTTCAAAGCTTTTCGTAGACACAAAACCTCCACTTACTTCGAGGAATATTCAAAGCTTGAGACAAAGCTGAAACAATTAATCAAAGCAAAAAAACGCGGTTATTGGCGCAATTTCGTCGAGGGACTCTCACGAGAAACCTCAATGAACACCTTGTGGAGGGTGGCTCGCAACATGCGTAACCGCTCATCTTTCAATGAGAGTGAAGAATACTCCAACCGATGGATATTCGATTTCGCTAAAAAGGTCTGTCCGGACTCAGTTCCAGCACAAAATATTCTTCGAGAAGCGTCTCCTAGCGGCGGCTCTCTGGATAGACCATTCTCAATGCTGGATTTCTCTATGGCTCTTCTTTCATCGAACAACTCCTCACCGGGAAGCGATATGATTAAATTCAATCTTCTGAAAAATCTCCCAGATATCGCTAAAAGACGCTTGCTAGATTTATTCAATTCCTTGCTAGAAAACAACATTGTACCGCCTGAATGGAGACAGGTCAAAGTAATAGCCATTAAAAAACCTGGCAAATCAGCGTCTGACCATAACTCATACCGTCCGATTGCTATGCTTTCGTGCATTAGGAAATTGTTGGAGAAAATGATCCTTCGGAGACTCGATCACTGGGTCGAATCAAATAACTTGCTATCAAATACACAGTTTGGGTTCCGCAAGAGCAAAGGAACAAACGATTGTCTAGCGCTGCTTTCCACAGATATTCAACTGGCCTTTGCACACAAGGAGCAATTGGCTTCAGTATTCTTGGACATTAAGGGGGCTTTTGATTCAGTTTCCATTGAAATTCTGTCAGACAATCTGCACAGATGTGGACTTTCTGGAATTTTAAATAATTTCTTGTACAATTTGTTGTCAGAAAAGCAAATGAACTTTTCCCTTGGACAACTGACAACTTCCAGAATTAGCTACATGGGCCTGCCCCAAGGCTCATGTCTCAGCCCTCTTCTTTATAACTTTTACGTCAAAGATATCGACAACTGTTTGGCAGAACAATGCACGCTAAGACAACTTGCAGATGACGGTGTGGTTTCCGTAAGAGGTCCACATGCCGTGGACTTGCAAGGACCATTGCAAAATTCCTTAGATAACTTGTCTTCTTGGGCTATGAATCTAGGGATCGAATTCTCGCCGCAGAAAACTGAACTGGTAGTGTTTACTCGAAAGCGGTACCCAGCCCAAATGCAGCTTAATCTTTTGGGCAGAAACATTACCCAATCATTGTCTTTCAAGTACCTTGGGGTCTGGTTTGATTCAAAATGCACTTGGAATACCCATATTACGTATTTGAAGCAAAAATGTCAGCAGAGGATCAACTTTCTCCGTTCAATT
The DNA here is from genome assembly GCF_037179485.1 of Ochlerotatus camptorhynchus. NCBI lineage: Eukaryota > Metazoa > Arthropoda > Insecta > Diptera > Culicidae > Ochlerotatus > Ochlerotatus camptorhynchus. The sequence goes on from NW_027040951.1 coordinate 110,687, forward strand.
TGCGGCACATGGTGGGGTGCTCATCCGGGAGACCTCATAACGCTTTATAAAACAACTATTCTCTCTGTTCTAGAGTACGGCTCTTTCTGCTTTCTCTCGGCAAGAAAAAGTCACCTTATAAAATTGGAACGAATTCAATATCGTTGTCTGCGTATTGCTCTAGGCTGTATGCACTCAACGCATAACATGAGTCTCGAGGTTCTGGCAGGAGTAACACCCCTCCAGAACCGTTTCTGGGAGCTCTCTCTCAGAATACTAATCAAATGCGGAGTGACGAACACACTTATAATTGCTAATTTTGAAGAAATTCTTGGGTTGAACACACAATCTCGATTTATGAGAATCTACCACCACTACATATCATCAGATATGTGTCTTCCTTGTTATACTCCAGACCGTGTTCACTTCACCAATCGCAGTTCCTCAATTGAATATGATCTGACCATGAAACAAGCAACTCATGGGATTCCCGATCAACTTCGACCTATTATTATCCCACGTATTTTTACTGAAAAGTACCAACAAGTCAATTGCATGAAAAGATATTTTACAGACGGGTCCCGTCTCAATGGATCCACTGGCTTCGGTGTCTTCAATGAAAACTCTAGCGCCTTCCGCAAACTTCAGGAACCTTGTTCCGTTTTTGTTGCTGAGCTGGCAGCAATCAACTTCGCATTGGGGATGATTTCCAATATGCCCACAGACCATTACTTCATCTTCTCGGATAGTCTCAGTTCGATTGAGGCTATTCGGTCGATGAAACAAGGTAGGCACTCATCTTATTTCCTTTCAAAGGTAAGGGAGCAGATGTGTGTGCTGGTCGAAAGATCATATATGATTACCTTTGTATGGGTCCCCTCACATTGCTCAATCCCAGGCAATGAGAAGGCGGACTCTCTCGCAAAGGTGGGCGCGCAGGAAGGCGAATTGTATGACAGGCAAATTTCACACGATGAATTTTACCATTTAGTGCGTCAGAGTACCTTTTCGAGTTGGCAAACCGATTGGGACACTGGAAATCTTGGACGGTGGTTACATTCAATTATTCCTAATGTTTCTTCGAGAGCGTGGTTTAAAGGCTTGGGCTTAAGTCGTGACTTCATTCGCGTGATGAGTAGACTTATGTCCAACCACTACTCGCTAGATGCTCATCTCAATAGAATAAACCTCGTGGACAGCAACATCTGTCGGTGTGGAAACGGTTACGATGACATCGAACACGCAGTTTGGCAATGTACGGATAATGACGCCGCCAGAGAGCGACTTTTGAATACCCTCGAGGCCCAAGGAAGACAACCCTATGTTCCTATCAGAGACGTGTTGGCAACCCGTGATCTCTGCTATATGCAGTCCGTTTATGTTTTTCTTCAAATGTCTAGTATAAGAATTTAATTCCTTTTGTCTTTTGTCACTCTTTATTAGTTTTTGTTTGTCTTGTCCCCCCGTCTCGATGAGTCTCATCGTCGCCCACTGGTCACCCACCATAGCCGGTCGAACTCCGGACGAAGCTAGAACAGCACTACCGTTCATACTGGCGACAACGCTCTGATGAGACAACGAAACCCTACCCCAAGCTCCTCCCCTGATCCTATCCTTCGAAAATGTACCCTTCTAACCTCGAGTAAGCCGCGAGTAATCGGCCCAACTCCTACTAGACATAGAATTAAGTGAATTTTGTTACACACAGTGAACAATGAATTATCGGCTCCGTAAAGCTAACGCGATTGAGCCTCCCAAATAAACGAACTAGATAAAAAAAAAATCTCCCTCCTCCATTAAAAAAACATCGATAGTAGTATCTTGAGAATCTTGAGAAGAATGACTTCACGGAAAGAGGAGGAAAGGAACACGTTTTTGTTACCTTCACTCACAGGCAATCAAATGTAAGATGTATCAATATTATTCATGATGATGATGGACATCTGCAGCTCAAATTCTGTGTACATCGCACAACTGCATTGACCAATGTGCAACTGTTTTTCGTAAAATAGTAGGTGGTGTGTGTCTCCAGTAAAATGCCTTGGCTCTCTTATCATTTTCAAGAGGTAACATTTACTAAATTTTCTTTGAAAAGAAAACTGGCATCACTGATAAGTTTCTCCTTTCCCTTCACAACCTGCTTTATCCTTTCCAATAATATCATAACATACACAACTGGGGTGTCTTAGTAGGAGTAAATGCAACTATCTTCAAATTATCTGTGTAGCTTAAATGTACCGGTTAAATGAACAAACAAGCCATCTTGCAGAGCTCCTTAAGCGGAAGGTTCTACTTAAGGTTCTAGCATTGCTAGATATAGGGTCCGCTCAAGATGCTACCTGGGTGGCCATTCAACTACGACAAAGAAAGATATTGGAGTGATTGTTCCACATTATCGGGAGCGAGACTGACCATGATCGTTTTCCTTCACTGGTGCGTTCGACAATCATTTTTGTTTGCATTCACCTTACCTCCTTGTCCATTAAACCCGTATCTTCAATTTGCTTCTGAATTTTCTTCAAAGCCTTAATCAATGCCACCTTGTCGCTATTTCGCCACTGAATTTGACTGAATTTTATGTAAATAAGCTTCTTAAAATTATACATCTTCCTGTTCAACGATTCATCCAGCTTTGGGTAATGCAATTTAACTATATTCTGGGATTGTTCGAAATTAAAACATTACTCATAATTGGGTTTACTGTTTTAAGCATGTACAAAAAAAAACATCTGTCAAAACAATTTTTTTTAGGTGTTCGTGACCTTATTTGTTTGCGGAGTACTCCATCTCACAACTATATTGGAGCCGGGTCAAACAGTAACGTCCATTGATCTTGCAAGTTACAACTATCCCGAGAGCATTTGCTTCGCAGACTTTTGTTTTGATTTTCAAACCTTTAATGCGTCACGCCGGTGGTCTTCCTAATGCACCATTAACCACGTTCGATCAATTTTCCATAACATAATTCACTTTCCATCATTATTCCGGTAGTTTTCCAGACGCAGTATTAATTACTTTCGATCAATACTCCGGTGGTCCTCCAGACGGAACATAATTCATATTCGATCATTGTTTCGGTGGTCTTTCAGACTCACCTTTGACTAGCAATTGTCGCAAACAATTTATGAACAACATGGTGATGGTCTTCCAGACGCACCTTGGATTATTGTAAATCACAAATCATTAATATTCCGGAGTCTACTAGACGCACCTTAACAGGTCACAAACCACTGACACCAATATTTTGGCGGTCTTCTAGACACGCCATTGCATGTCGATTTCCGATGGATTTCGAGACACATCCATCTTTAAGTCAAACTGCATATTCCTGACATGCTTCAGTGGTCTTCCGGATACACAATGTGTGCCAGTCTACGAAACGGTTTGGACCAATTCTCCGGTGGTCTTCGAGACGCTGCATGCATCGTCTTATGAAATGAAATGCTTTCAATTAAAAGCTCCGGTGGTCTTCCAGACACACCTTGTGGCGTTTTCGAACCACAAACCAAAAATCTGCGCAATGCTTTGTCAGAATACGCAGTTCTTTCAATCAAAGCTCTGGTGGTCTTCTAGATACACCTTGTGGCGTTTCTAACCACAAACCAAAACAATCTGCACATTGTTTTATTCCAGAATACTCAATGCTTGTAATCAATGCTCCGGTGGTCGTCTAGACACACCTTGTGGCGTTCCACAAGCCAAATTTCACATTTTGTTCGGACGCAACTGTATGAAAAATGTGAATCCGTTTATAATGACCTGGCAGGATCGCCAATGTGAAATTCTGCCATTGATTGAAGAATCCGATTGCAGGCGTCCACTCGCAATGACGATACGATGAGGAAGAGGACGAGAGACGATCGCTGCGTGCTCTCGTAGTCTGCCGTCACATCAGCTGATGAGTGCGCAGGGTTATGTTCGAGTAAATAGTGAGCGGCTAGCATCTCTATGCGGGGGGTATTCAACCGCACAATTATGTAAAAGCTGCTAAACTGCGGTAGAAACTCCGAATAAACTCCAAATTAAAAGAGAAAAAATATTTTACATTCCTGGCATCATTGGTCATCTCCTTCAAACAGCACGCAGAACTTTCCGAAGAGCATTCTTCATAAACATTAAGAAGAGTGAGAACCCTAATAAAAAAAATACCATAAACGAACGATCACCCAAATGATTGAACTATTTCACAAATTGTTTGGATGATACCCCGAACATGTCGTTACGCAAATTAACCATAACATTATTATTAGGGAAGCTCGATTGTCAAGTCCCGTCCCGGAGTATTTTTCTAATACGAACCGGTTCTGCTGGCTGGTAGCCCTAGACGCTCTAGGCCGTAGCATTCATACCCCTTCCTGGCAAATGCATCTGTATGCGTGTCGGCGTTTTCCTCTATTTGCCATTTTTGACGTTTCCACAGTGTTCGCATTTTTATCTTCACTGCTGATTGATCTGTCCCACTTTTCGTCTTCGTTTCGACAATCACAGTTTAGTTGGGTGTGTAAATATTTTAATTTTATTTTAGGTTTTCAGTCAACATTAATGAACTAATGAAGTTAATTGGGGGTATTCTAGCTCACTGTTGTTTAAACATCCCGTGTGAAATGGCGAAAAATACGTCCAGCTCTGCATTCCGTAAAATCGATGTTGATCAGTACAATGAGGACAACTTCCGAGAGGATGACGCAGATCAGGCCTCCAGTGGGATGATTGTCCCAGATGAGAACGAAATTACTACTTTGCTCAATCAATATCCTTTTATAAAAGATAGATAAAGATCCACCATGCATAATTTCATCGTTATTTTCAATAGCAAAACTAAAAATTGGGTACAATAGTATTAATCTTATCTTCGGATGAGTCATCTATCTTGATTGCTAAAATAAGTCGTATCTCAAAATGTGACTTCCTTAACCAAAATAATCTCTTAGCACAGGAAGAAACCTCGATGCATTGAAGACAGTTTTACAAAATGCGCCTGTATTGTGCAAGAATCAGCAAGTAAAGGTAAATACTTGATGAAGTTTAAGCGTTTTAGTTCCTCGGAGATCATTGAGATGAGAAATACATTTTTTTAGGATAACGCACTAAATTTAACTTTGAAAGTGCTGCTGTCGATCAAGTCATCGCAGATTGATGCTGCCATCGAATCACTAGATGACCCGGAGCTGTGGGATGTGCTGATGAAGTATATTTACCGTGGATTCGAAATTCCATCCGAAGGGTCCAGCGGACATTTGCTGACCTGGCACGAGAAGGTTTTCGCCAAGGGTGGCGTTGGTAGCATCGTGCGGGTGTTGTCCGATAGTGCCCGCGCTTAGAATGGAACCCGAGGGACATCTGGATTGTACGTGTAATATCCGAAATATTTGGGAAAATACTGCCCTTGTGTATGAGGCACAGAGTAACTGTAAACTGGCTTCAAGCAGGGTAAGTGTGCAAGTTTTCAACCCAAGTGATCCTCTTTTTGGCCATACCTTAAATTTCATTTTTTTTTTTCATTTAATTTCGTGGCAAGGTTAGAAGACAACATTTTTGTCAAATAAAATCATGAACATTTATTCTCTAGGTCCAAAAACTGGAGCACTAGTGCTAAAACTGGTTCACTTACCCTATTGAACTCTATATAATATTCAAATATATGTTAATAAAATTACAATTAGATTCCAATGAAATAATCGTTATTTTTTAATTACGTTGATGTCTACAACTTTTGTTAAGAACTCAAATCCGTATCTCTTATGCATGACGAACCAGAGCAAATAGAATCCACTACTGTTTTTCAGTGAATGTATTTTACATTCACTGATAAACAGTAACGAGTTCTGCCCGCTCTAATTCGTGATGCATAAGAGATACGGATTTGAGTTCTTAACAAAAGTTGTAGCTAATAACAAAATCTACAAAAGCTTCATACACTATTTTGCGGAATTCTGTTGAAGAAAAAAGTTAGAGGCAAATGAATGCATGAAATGAATGTAAATGATTGTCCATGCCTGGCTGCCGCTATTCATTTTTTACAGTATCAAACTCGAGGGGTGTCTACCTAGCTCGTAAGGTGATCGGTAATCAAAAATTACCACAATTTTTTTAAATAATTAGTCAATTTTGAATTATTCAGTTATTTCAATGTTATAAACATAATTGTGAGTAATTTCAGTAATTCCTACTGCTTGGAAAATAATTTGGTAATTTAACAAAAAAAAAGGAATTTGAGTAATTCCATAAATATTTGTACTCTGGAATAATCATATTCTTTATTGTTCTACGTAAATTTTATGCTTTTAGTTGCTTCAGGTATACTTAATTATTAAATTAGAGGAAATCGAAATTAGATATTAAAAAAATGAAATCAGAAAAAAAATTTAGGGGCCACATTATGTAACCAAATCAAAGCAACTTTTTAATGTCATGCTTTAACAAAATAAGCGTCAAGGCCCACGCACATTACATCCGGATCGGACGCGTTGCGGCAAAGTGACAGCTAAATTTATTGTCTAACTGTCAAATTTACGTCAACGCAACGCAAACGGATCTAATGTGAATGGCCCTTTATTGTCACGCTAAATTGGGTTCTTTATTTTTTTTAAATGTATCGGTTTTTATACATCATCTGAAAGAGCTTCGTTTTCTGAGCACAGCGATATTTTTTTCGAAAACATACACTTTCATCACGATTTTTAAATCAATATTTAAAGCAAAATAATAACTTCACTCTTTGACACTAAATTAACAGACTGACAGCTCGCTCCCATGCAAAGTGCCACCGAGGGGCCCTAAGATGGTATTTTTTGCAAATGTAATCGTACTTATTTAAAATAGTTCCAGTGTACCAAAATTGATGAAATTTTGGATTTGGGTTCTATTTTTAATGCAGATTATGAATATGCATTTACCTCAATACCCTTAAAGAACCCAATTGAGGAAAAATTAACCTCTCCCCCTCCCGACCCTTTCGTTACGTTTTTCCTATACCTGCATTGCCTTTTCACAAAATTTATAAACCCACCCTCTCCCTCGCCATCACCCCTTAGCGCATAGCGATAATCGAGATATTTGATTGCCAATTATGTTGACATTCGCATCAGCGCGCGTAAATCCAAATAATCCAAATCAGACACGTTGATAGGGTTGATAGAGACACGCAAAGAAAATTTCTGTCAAAACAGCAGCACGGTTTTTGAGGGATATTTTTACAATGTCACTGGCAACCATGTTTCTTCGAGTGGCTTCAAATGACTTTCATGCAGTGGCGCAATGCTGTTGAGAGAATTTGAACGTTCGACCGGAAAATAAAAATGAATTGCGCGGCAACATTTTGCAAAAATAAAGCGACTACGAGAGATGACAGTCGCTCCATGACAGTATAACCACAGACAAACAGACGTAACTCTTTGAAAAACTTGTTCTTGAAAACATAGTATCTCAAAACATATAACCTCAGTAACGACATCTCTCTGGCTTCTCGCGGAAAACAAGCTTGCTCGCTAACTCGTAAACAATATTGCATAAAAGTTCTATAGAATATATAGAAACGTCAAAGTGATCCGATGCCAGCGCTGCGGCGAGTAGTTCGCGGAACTGATAATATTCAAATCAACCGATAAATGCATGAACGAAGATACACAATGAAGAGTTACGTCTGTTTGTCTGTGGTATAACTTTTGTCATATTTTACTGTTTTGCTTGCAGCGCAATAATGTTTTTACCATAAAACTGAATAAAACGTTCCGAATCGAAATTGTTTTTTATCACTTATAAATGTTGTATTTAATTGAATCAACATTAAATAAATAAATAACAGATAGGGGAAATGGCTCTAATGTTGGCCTATGGATCTAAAATTGGGTCCATCGCTAAAAATCTGCTATTTATCAATTTTATCTAGATGACCGCGTCATTGGGACGGTACTAATGGCTATTTTGGTCGCTATTGAAAATTTAGTCGATTGCTGAATTTATGTATGGGTCCAAATTAAGGACATTTAGGCCGACATTACATACATTTCCCCTATAATTTATTTCGTGAAAATAATTAAACGTTTTTTTTTCAATGGTGAAAAAAGTGTTTAATTATTTTCATAGTCCTTTTTGGTGAATTGAGCGAACAGTAATGTTTATTTCTAGACTAACATTTGAAAATGGCGGAATTCCAAAATCACCATATCGAGAAAATCGCTTCCGAATTTTGATGACCTAAACATTAATCCTATTTCACGACTTTCCATTTTCTGGATGATCTTATTAGCTTGACGTATAGTTAATAGTGTAGTCTATAATCATGGATCACTAAACACTCCAAAATTGTCGTGCAATTGAGAAGAAACTTTATACGCCCTGATAATTTCATACTTGTTCTTACCCCCCGGATCTTCCACCCTTCTATCTATCTATCACCAACACTGGTGATACGCCGTGGAAATACACCCATGGAATTTTTTGTGTGTTGTTCCGCCTTGGTTCTTCGTTCTCAAATTTTGTGAGAGTGAAATTGGCGATCTAACGATAGCCCTCGTGACGAATAGGAGAAATAGAAAAATGATGATGGTCTTAAAATTTTGCACGTTGAGGTATAGGAAAGAAATCTTGAAAAGCATTTATTATCCGAAAAAAAATATTTGTCATTTTTTTAAAATAAGCTACGGGGGAAGAAACCTCAACAGGTATCCGATACGCCTTTTTAATGCACCACCAACGTAGAGTGCGCCACGCGAGTTCGAGAAGAAACGTCAGCCAAACCGTTTGTTTACATCAGAATAAGTATTTTCCCCAACGCAAATAACCGCATTTTTCATTCAAAATCTTGCCAATTTCCATCGGTAATTGTCTTATTGTACGATTTTCCACAAATCTGAACTGATTTGCACCTTAACTATTCACACACAAGATATCCGGAAGATCATAACCACTAAGGCACTTTACTAATTTTCCATTTTTCTCAACAAATATATTCCTGAACACCAGCAGGATCTTTTCCAAAACGTTACAGAATCAAATTTTTCAACTGTAGATTAAGTTTTGCAGCATCTCAAATGAATCAATTTAACAGGAAAAGTAAAAAAGTGTTATGCAAAATTTATGCTCACAACACTCTTTTTGACTTTCTCCTATTCACCACCAGAGGTTGAATCGATCGTTTAGTTTCTATTTAAAAGGCTTATAGACGTATAATTGTAAAATTTTGTTTTTTCTTAGTTTTCGTTTAGATCTTTAGATCTTAACTTTTCTAACCTTGTATGCACAACCAAATTTATAGAAAATACTTTATTCGTTAAATATAAGCGTTTTTAAAATATTCTCCCAATCCCGTGCAAAATTATGATACCATCATCAGTTTTCTAGTTCTCCTATTTGCCACAAGTGGCGCTTTACGCTATCGTTAGATTACCAATTGGCAAATCAAAGTTGGCACTCGTGGAGAATAGACGAACTATGAAAGTGATGATGGTTTTAAAAAATTTCCACGGAGAGCTATACGAGTGCAATCTTAAAATGCTTTTATTTTGAAAATGGAGCATTGCATTTAAATCTGGTTGTTGCTACAATTGGGTTCTTTAAGCGTATTGAGGTAAATGCATAATCGTATTCTGCATTAAAAATGGAACCCAAACCCAAAATTTCATCAATTTTGGTACACTGGAACTATTTTAAATAAGCACGATTACATTTGCAAAAATCACCTTATTAGCGCCCCTCGGTGTCACTTTGTATGGGAGCGAGCTGTCAGTTTGTTAGTTTAGCGTCAAACAGTGAAGTTATTATTTTGCTTCAAATCTTGATTTAAAAATCGAGATGAAAGTGTGTGGGTTCGAAAAAAATATCGCTGTGCTCAGAAAACGAAGCTCTCTCAGATGATGTATAAAAAACGATACATTTTTCAAAATTAAAGAACCCGATTGTAGAAAAGCTGAAATCTATGAATACACCTAAAAATCTGAAAAGAAATTATTTTTTCTATATTATATATCTTTTGAGTAGTCCTTAAGTTTTCTACTAACGTAGCATCAACCAAATTTAAATAAAATGCTCCATTTGCAAAATAAAGGCATTTTAAGATTGAACTCGTATACCTCACCGTGTAAAATTTTGAAACCATCATCACTTTTATAGTTCATCTATTCTCCACGAGTGCCAACTTTGATTTGCCTATTACGCCCGGAGATTTTTTTTTTGTCTTCTTTTTGTTCGTTGTTTGCTCGCGAAATATGAATCGGGCGTGACTAAATACTGCATAAAATAGAAATACTCAAAGGGAGAGATAGGCGGAGAAAACAAAATACAATTCGACAGCAGAGCGGTTCCACGAACAAGTGGGAAATTTTTCCAGTTTTTATTTTTTGTATTTTTTGATTTGCATGAAACCTTGCATACAAGTTTTTGGGGAAGAAAAACGCCGTTTTGCATACTTGGTTCGCCATTTTGAATCTAGCCTTACTTATGAGAAGGGCCTATGAAAAATGCACATGATATCTTCAAAAAATTGTATCTCGGAAACGGTTTGTCCGATTGGTTTGGTGTCTTGGGCGAAGTTTTAGACAATTGTTGGTGTTATATGGAGAAAATATGCACGGTAAAAAAAGTTTGGTATTTGTGTTTTGAACTAAAATATAAATTTTCCCTTTAAAGTGACATGTCAATAATTTTTCTATTATCCTTATGTTATAGCTGACTGAAAATGCTATCTAGTGCACAGTAGGTTGTTCTGGAGAAAAATAGGTTACAATGAAAAAAATTGTTTTTTAAAAAAATACAATTTTCAAAAAAGCTATTAAGAAAAGTCAAAAAAGTTTGTCACCCTAATTTTATGAAAGTACATCAAATTTTCAAACAAAAAGTACTTCGGTAACATTTTTCTAAGATGTACCGTTTAGAAGATATTACTGATTTAATATTGTTTTTTTGATAACTTAATAAGTTTTGGCCCTTTTCGGATGTACTCCGTGTTTTTTCAGTTTCAAAAGTATTTTTTTCGGAAAGATTGGAAAATTTTGAGTTAAAATGACACTGACAGCTTAAAGATTCGAGTGAAATTCTCTGTCTTAAAAGTATTTTGAAAAACAAGTTACAAAATCCCACTATCAGGAACAATGATTTCTTCAAGTGATTTTTGGTGCGTTGTGCTGAAAACGTGCTAACAAGTATTAGATACAGGTAATCAGATACCAGTTAGCTGTACTACGTACAGTTGGTGATTGTAAACATGGTCTTTGTTGGAACTAGTCCACCATGGCCACGCTGGCCATAACGAGGCTACCTCCGTCGTTGACGGTTCCTTAATAATAAATGATTCAGAGAATGCTCAGCGCTGAAAGGAGGCTGATTGGTCTGTAGCTTGAAGACAATGTTGGATCCTTACCGGGTTTGCGGATTGGTATGATTTTTGCTGCTTTCCAGATGCTTGGAAAGTAGTACAGTTCCAAATATCTGTTGAAGATAGCGGTTAGAAGAGACTGCACTTTCATGCTGAGTCTCTTCAAGATCAAGTTGAATATACCGTCAAACCCTGGAGCCTTCATGTTCTTGGTGCATTTCAGCGCTGAGCAAAACTGTTGTACTGTAATCATATCCACCGGAGGCACGACACAAGGGGAGGCATCTAGGTTTTGAAGGCATTGCGCAACCTGATCTTCGAGCGGACTTTGGATAGTCGAGCCAAGTAAATGCGATGAAGCGACATGCTTGCCGATCGCATTTGCTTTCCCCTGTGGGGTAATTAAGAGCCGATCGTCATCATTTTCGACTCTGAGAGGTGGAACGGGTTTGGGATAAGTTTTCAGGACCTTGGCTACCTTCCAGAATGGTCTAGAGCGGTCATCCAGATTCTGGACAACACGCCCGAAACTTTCATTTCGGAGTGAGTCCATTCTGGAAGCAATCTGCCTATTCAGACATCCGTTCCGGTTCCTCTGGTAGTTCCGCCAAGCTTCATGGCGGGCGTTCAGGTCACCCCCAACGATGAATCGGGAGCTAGTACGGGTGATGGCGGTCAGGTCCTGCTTGAATTGGATTCCTAATCCGTTGCTTGCGGTACACTGGCGTGGGCAGTAAACAGCTATGAACCGGTCGTTTCCAGTTGGTGATTCCACGTCCACACTAATGGCCTCGATGATAGAAGTGCGGATGTGAGGCAGAGTGCAAAACTTGATTCCCTTTCTGACGATGACCGCTACACCCCCCCCCCTGGAGATGGTGCAATCAAGCCGGATAATGTTATGGTCAGGCAACCAGAATCTGTCACCGGACTTTAGGTGGGTCTCGGTTAGAAGAACCACGTCGATGCTATGCTTGCGGAGGAAGTCGGCAAACTCAATCTGTTTTGCTCTTACAGAGCAAGCGTTCCAGGTAGCGATGGTTAGCGGTTTAGACACCATACTGGATGATGAACTTACCGAGCACTTGGATCTGTTCGGGTTTATTGCGGCGCTTACGTAGAGCACCGGTCATGTTGACGAAAATTTCCATCAGTTTATCCGCTGAAAATAGATCGGGGTTGTTGTTTTGCGCTGGTGGTTGTCTCCAGAATCCAGGGGGGGTGGAGAGCTTTGGCCAGCAGAATCACCAGAAGTTGCTTGAGCGGAATGCACCCGCGAATTCGCTTGCCTTTGCTGAGGAGCACGAAGAGGCGGGAAATCCTCCGTCCGAAATGCCGGGACTTTGTCCTTCTTGCGTCCTGGTTGGTTGTTAGTTGCCGCCTGTTTTCAGATGCGTTTGAAGTCCTCGCGTTTGGAGCACTGTCTGTCGGAACCTTGGTGAGCACCACCACAGTTGGCGCATTTTAACGCCACGGCTCCATCCGCAGGGCAGTCGGTAGTGGCGTGATCTTGAGCGCAATTGCCGCAGCGTGGCTTAATGTTGCAGTTGCGGGTGCCGTGTCCAAAGTTCAGACACCGTTGGCACTGAGTCACATCGCGATGACCGCCACGGTATGGCTCTCAGCGGACGATGATACAATTGATGGAGCGGATGGCTTTCAACGCGTTTAGCGTCACCGTTCCCTTCTGGATGTGTACCAGGAAAAAGGCAATCAGGATACGCCTTCACATTCTCGTCTCTTCTTGTCATCCGATAGACGGCACTTGGGGCCAGCTTGTACCGGTCCCTGATTTCAGCTTCGATAAACTTCGGATCGAAGTTTGGTAGGCCCCTGATGACAACCTTGAATGGTTTCTCACCGGGAATGTCGGGGGTGAAGAATTCCGCCTTGGAAGTCCTCAGGTGGGCGACGACTAAGTCATACTCCGCTTTGGTACGGAGCACCATCTTGGTGCCGACGCTGCCCAACTTGTATTCGGCTTTAACGCCCAGCGTCGCTAGATCGGCGATGAGCTCATTAAGATGAGCATTTTTTACTACCAATGGAGGTAGCTTCACTTTTGCCGCACTCGGGCCGGCAGAATTTTCGTTTTCGATGGCGTCGCCGAAATCACCGATGTCGCTGGCGTTTGTTGCTGTGACGTCATCACGTCTACTCGCACCATCGGACTGGCCTTGGTTTTTCTTCGCGGATCCCACTCAGATGATCGCTTTATACCGTATAGCGGAGGAAAAATCTATTTTCATCAAATTCAAGAGGTTTCGATGCTTTATTGCTTGCTACTAAACCGTGAACAATTAATTTTCCAATATGCCGAGGGAAAATCTGTCGAGGTACGCACGTCGCCTGTGAGGGCACCATTCAGTCCGAGAGAGTTTACGACCTACCACCAGAAGTCCCGGATAGGGATCTAGCATTAGTGCTAGGGAAATACGGTGATGTAAAGCATGTAGTACGGGAGAAATTTCCAGCCACATTGGGCTTCGATATGCTTACAGGTGTGCGGGGTCTATATATGGATGTAAAAAAGGAGATTCCTAACTCGCTGCATTTCCTCAATCGAAAGGGGAACATATTCTATCAAGGGACCAAAAATGTGTGTTTCTCTCGCATGACAGAGGGGCATCGGATGAATTCCTGCCCCAAGCAGAAGGATTGAACGATTAGGCGCAAGAATTGTAATCTTCGTCGCCGGAAATTACGTGAAATCAACGAAGTTGATTTTCACGAAGTTCAAAAAACCGCCTTCACGCATAGGGTAGAGAACTACTTCGGCCTAATCGCCCATATTGGGCCTATCTAGCAGAAAACTACAAATAAATCCATGATTTCAGAGTTAACCAGTCAATTATGCGTTTGGTACGATACTTTAGTTAATAAGCTAACGAACGAAGTCAATGAGAAAGCGTGGTATGAAGGTTTGCACCCATTATTCCCTAAAACAAAAGAAGCGCTCCGACCGACTCAATTTTTAACTTCATCCGATAAGCCGAAGTAAATTCATTGGCCGAGTTCGGCGTCAAGAAGCAGTGTTAGACTTTTGACAATATCTGAACGATTGGTTTCTCTTTATCAAATCTTAACCATCAGTAATAATAACATTCCGTTTGGTGCTAAACTGCGCTAGATTAAGAAAGACTAAGTACGGGTTGTGCTTAATAGGACGGAAATGGGGTAGTTAACCCAAGCAACATTTTTTGTTTTATTTAAGTTTTATAGCAGTTGATATAACCAAATTATAAAACCTTCACTGACGACCACATTGCTTTAACAATCTCCTGAGAACCGCAATACAGCCATGTCATGGCCAATTGGCCCAGTTTTAATGCAGTCATTAAAATTTGATATGCGAACTACTTTAGGAGCATAGGATTTATGTCAGTTTTATCACACTCTAGACGTGATTGTTAAAAATGAAAACATAAAACCTCCTCCAGGTCAGAAAGTTTTAACAGCCTTCTAATGCCTACCATAAAACTATATTACAACCGCATAAATCGCTCCTGAAGAAGTTGATAAAACATGATACGCAAAACATTTTGACAACTTTGAAGGTTTTAAGTTGGGGTTTTTGGATGATAGTTAATATTGAGAAATATTTTATTGTGGTTTTATTCTTTCGATGTTTGATGTGAAATCATGATCCTTGTCAGTTGGTAATAATGGCTGATATTATTGTACATTGAAAATAAGACGACTTTATTATAATTTTAAACCAATCTGTATATGTTTCACAGCATGCCGTGCAATATTTATGGTGATTATTATACCAAATAGGAGCATAAATTTAGTGCACCATATGAATACTAAAATATAGGGATATTTTTAATTTGTCTGCATTAGCACCATGCATTAAAGAGTCATTCAAAGATTATCTATTTAGTACAAAACTGTTACTACTGTTGAGCAATAACCAGTCACATATTATTTAATTATACATAGATGTATGAAAGTGTTTTATTGCCTATCAATTAAAGCGTAATTATTCATACTGTGTGAAATTTGTTCATACGGCGACATTTTTTTTCGTTATAACTTGCTACTCCTTAAAAATACCTCAATATAACATATTCTCCTAGATTGGTATTCTATAGCATAACATAAACCTAATGGTTGTATCTTAGCATTTCGTAGTCCAAGTTGAGAGCGTTAAGTTATATTTAAGCTATATAACTAGCTTGCTGGTTTTATTCGGTACAGCGAATCAAAACAAAACAAAAACCATGACCACCTGTCAAAAAGTCAACATTCCAAGCGATCCTCCTATTTTCGCTTGTAATCAAGATGTAAGAAATGCTTATTGGATCCACTAAAAGCTTTTTCAATACAAGGTTTAAAGCCGTGATGTCAATACTGGCCATCTCCAAACGGATTTAGTGAAACTGTCGGCGTTGCTTTAAGAAGGGTTCGTGGATCTTTCGGAAGTGTATCGGAAAGCCGCTTGTTCAATATTTTCAAGAGCTCCTTCACCGCACTGTGCCTTATGTAGGGATCGTATAACTGTAGTTCCTCCAGGAGTTTCATATTGTCGATCGTCTCATCTTCATCGTGTTCAGAAGCACTGAAGGGGTTTTCATTTCATATATCTGAATAGATTTGTTTTTTATAATGATAAAAAATTTCAGAGTATTTTTTGTTGTAGCAGTATATTTCTTATCTGTGAATCTTAGGCCTCTGATAAAGATGATAGTTGTAATGAAGCTTTAATGAAGGTCTAAGACTGCTTCAAGTTTTATATCGGTCATAAAAAGTGTACCATAAAACATAATTGTATGTTTTGTTTTGGTTTTATTCTTCAGTTATAAGTAGTGATGCAGAACCACCTTACAGCTACCGTTAAAACTATGAAGTCTGAGTTTTAATTTAGTAGTCATAAAACAGTTTTATAGACGACTTGACGGCCTGATTTTATGACAAGCACACAAAACCGTAATACAACCACAGGCTGAAAGGGATGCTATGATAAAACAATGATAAAATAAGAATAAATCTTCCAAGCATTTAGATTGTTACTTGGGAACCCTACTAGTTTTTTGTCTAAATACGAAGGAAAGTATTCCCTTTCTCTCAAGTTAACGCATATACCAATTAGTTTCCCACCCGAAGTGCATTAAAGGATGGGACGGGTCAACAAATCCTGAAAGCAGAATTGTAAATGTCGATGTCCGTGCATTTACGCGTGGTTTGCCTAGACTCTTCGTATGGCTATCGAATTACGCTTTGGCGCCCGAAATAATACAGAGAACTCAATTACCACCTAATGAACATTTCGGTGAGTGAACTGTTTGAGAACGTTTCATGCGTAAAATCTAAACAAGGGGTAATTCGATGGGGTTTGAAACATTTCAATTCATGTACAACTTTTTTTATATTTTGTTCATTTTTTATAATACATAGCACCTGCCACAATCGGTCACAGACGGCAAGACGTGTGATATCCGATTTTAATACCTATGTTACGGTAGTAATAAAGATAATACGTTAGAAATGGCTTGCGCACTAGCGCCACCCATGGTTACTTATTGCTGCATTAAAATTGACAGATGCATCCGATCCATGCGAGCTATTTTTTTTTTTGTAATTCGTATGTACCTAGCAGTAGTATGTACGCAGTAGTCACCTTCCATCAAACTAGAGGGCTGCCGACTGATACTTCAATCAACAACCGCCGCACTCTTTATTCATTCCAGGTATATACAATTTACAATCTTCTTCAATAACAATATACCTACGCCAGCAAATCTACCTCGCTCCAACTCTCCAAACTCGTACCTGAAGGTTCGACGATACCTGAGCGTTCAACTCTACCTATCTTCCAACAGTCTTTACCCAGCATTCTATGATTTCTACCCGTGAGCTGTATAATAATGTCTGACTCGGTTCTGAATTCATCCAGTATCTACTAGGGAAAACCAAACAGTAAATGCAGAAAGGTTGCTAGTAGCATAGTGATTATAGTAATTTCAGCTCATAATCCTGTGTTTTTGAACGAGATCCAGTGTTGTTTGATAACATAATAATTGTAAAGGAAAGTGTAACACGTTTTGGTGCAAAGGTAAGTTTTAAATACACATTTTAATTATATGTTTTGTGATATTTTCGTACAAAACTAACAATTGGAAAATATTTTCTATGTTACAGATTACAAAATGAGTAAATAAGATGTATTCGCCCATTCAAAGACATTCAGTGTTCGAAAGAGCTGCGATATCTCACGGATGGTATCATCCAAAAACTAAAATCAATTGGATTTTCCAAGGTATCCACACTGAACACCAAGGATTTTCGTGTTTGTTCGTCTTGCCGTCTACATATTGATTCAAGAGTTCACCTCACCCAAAACGAGGAACAAAGCGTAGCCGGCGGCTCAAGGATGCCAACTGTTGAAAGTTTGGTCACGATACCATCAGAGTCAACGCTAAGCACAACTAAATCAAATGTAGACTTCACGATGCCTGTAGACGTCGAAATATTCAACCGAGGAATAGCAGCTATTCGTGTTTCGCCTATAGATTTAGGTAAGGTTAAAAATGTTCACTATCCTGAAAAAAAGTGCGCTGAAATCGTCGAAGGTGTACGAAGAAATCTTTTTAAATTAGACACTAAAACAGAAAAAGCAAACGAGTTTGATGAAGTCATAGAAAACATGAAAATTAAATTTTTAAATTCAGCCACAAGGCAAGAAAAACTATCAATTTTATCATTGTTGCCAAAATCATGGTCAGTACAAAAAATTGTAGACGAATTCAAACTGTCCTGACAATGATGCCAAAATATTCAATATTGTTAAGAAAGTTGTGTAAACAATAAAACAATAAAAATACAGGAATAAAAATAAACTGATGATATCCAACATATAATGTTATTTTTTATTGCGCACAATCACCATCCCTGAAAAATAAGCTTAATTCGCTCTTTTGAATCTTGCTAATTGAGGAGCTTACATTTGCAGTTCTCAAAAAGGTGTATCTCGAAATCGAGTTGTCTCATCGGTTTGATGTCTGTGGCGATGTTCGGCAATAGAGAGAAAATATGCACAGTATAAACACATCCAGTTTAAATGGATGAAACTGTTAGGCGATATGCAAGAGTTGAATGCACATTTTCAGCACAACGCACCAAAAATCACTTGAAGAAATCATTGTTCCTGATAGTGGGATTTTGTAACTTGTTTTTCAAAATACTTTTAAGGCAGAGAATTTCATTCGAATCTTTAAGCTGTCAGTGTTATTTTAACTCAAAATTTTCCAATCTTTCCGAAAAAAATACTTTTGAAACTGAAAAAACACGGAGTACATCCGAATAGGGCCAAAACTTATTAAGTTATCAAAAAAACAATATTAAATCAGTAATATCTTCTAAACGGTGCATCTTAAAAAAATGTTACCGAAGTACTTTTTGTTTGCAAATTTGATGTACTTTCATAAAATTAGGGTGACAAACTTTTTTGACTTTTCTTAATAGCTTTTTTTGAAAATTGTATTTTTTTAAAAAACATTTTTTTTCATTGTAACCTATTTTTCTCCAGAACAACCTACTGTGCACTAGATAGCATTTTCAGTCAGCTATAACATAAGGATAATAGAAAAATTATTGACATGTCACTTTAAAGGGAAAATTTATATTTTAGTTCAAAACACAAATACCAAACTTTTTTTTACCGTGCATATTTTCTCCATATAACACCAACAATTGTCTAAAACTTCGCCCAAGACACCAAACCAATCGGACAAACCGTTTCCGAGATACAATTTTTTGAAGATATCATGTGCATTTTTCATAGGCCCTTCTCATAAGTAAGGCTAGATTCAAAATGGCGAACCAAGTATGCAAAACGGCGTTTTTCTTCCCCAAAAACTTGTATGCAAGGTTTCATGCAAATCAAAAAAGATGAAAATTACTCGTTGCTTTAATGATATGGAACCGCTCAGCAGAGATTTGTATCTAAATTATCTTGCAGCCAATATTTCACATGACTTTTATTTTTGACTCGATTTTTGATTCGATTTACGTGCAAAATAATAATTGATTGCATCGCAATATTTTGCTCATCTGCCATTAATTAACCAACTGAGATCACTTAATCAATAGAGTTAGAACACAGACCAACAGACATAACACTCGCAAATTGTTCATCGAACAAGCATTTAACGGTCAATTTAAAAGTATCGTAGTAGGTAGTACAGCAACCTGTGGCGCGCATAGTCAATTCCCTTGCGTTTGACGTTTACACACTACCGCCATCTGTTCAGCGTACTACCATAGAGGTAACTCTAAGACTAGTAGGTCCCGAAGAAAATCATTATTATTTTTGGCTCACTCAGTACCAGAACAACGGTCCCAAGCAGTCCCAAGCTATTTCACTCACCCCTGCATGTTCTGCATGAATCCACACACCCCTGATGTTATCTGTCAAACTTTCATAGCGAATCAAAACAAACATAGTGTAGTAATAGAATTTCAACTAGAATAGGGTACGTTAATCGTTTGCTTGGGACCAATAGGCTACTAAAGTGGTGAGCCAATTTAAAATCGTTAGTTTCGTATTGATTGTTGGTACTACCCTATCAGTGTACTCAACATATGGCGGTAATGTTTTAGCGACGATGTTTTACAGTGAGAAATATTCAATGTGATATGTCTGTTTGTCTGTGGTTAGAATATTGTTTTTAATTACAAAAACTACTTGAGTTTGAGAAGCACACGAAACATAGAGGTGATTGAATTTCTGTTCGATTGCAATACTCTCAAATTTAATCTAGTAAGAATAAGAAATCCTCAGACAAATTCTAATTGGAATGTTCGATTGGCTCAGATTTTGGCAGTTTATTTGGCTCAAAACATTCTCTTAATAAAAAATGAATTTCTGTCTGTCTGTCTGACCCTTATCGCCGTAAAAATTTGTATGCAGCAGTTTTTGGGGCCAGGAAAGGTTCTTATGATGGTTCGAGACCCCACCCCCCTTTGTAGGGCGGGGGCTCGCATACAAATAAAACAAAACTTTCTGCATAACTCGAGAACTAATCAAGCAAATGGAACCAAATTTGGCATGTGGTGGTATAAGGAGATGGTCATAGGGGGTAACCCCTTAGCTAAGAGGGAGGGGGGAGCACGTACTTCATAGCAAGCTTTTTTTTTCAATCGGCGCATGAACTCAAGCTAATATTGAATCCCGAGCAAGGCCGGCCTCACTCAGCTACAGTACTTGTTCGCTAACTTGGCTAAAAGTGCAGCCTACACGCAGAGAAATATATTTTAATTTCAACAATATTCTGTATTGAATTTAATAAAAAAAATCGTTGTCTCCCGGCTAACAATAAATATTGTAGACACAATCTTTTTTTTTTTTATTGAATTCAAAGAAAATAATTTTTATTTTTAAATCATTGATCAAAAATTATTTTCTTTGAAATGGCGAAACAATTTTTGAAACAACAATTTCTGTTAGAAATGTTATGGTTAATTTGCCTAACGACGTGTTCAAGGTATCATCCAAACCATTTGTGGAGTAGTTCAATGATTTGGGTTATCGTTCGTTTATGGTATTTTTTTTATTAGGGCGTGACTAACCAAATTAAATAAAAATAGAAGAGCCCCTTTGTAAAATGTATTCCAATGCAGGCACCCGATGCTGATTGTTGGTTTAATACGGTAGGATTGTATTCGGGTACGATTTGCAACCATCGATCGAAGCATGCAGGGATTTAGTTGGTTTTATCATGCTTGTTCTACGATTTGTATTTATTTCAATGCTATTTCAATAATTTAGCACTTAAATATCTAATTCTGCTTACCAGAGAGATTCTATTTATGCCAGAGAAGAAAGGGTTTCCGTTCGGCTATATTCCTTTAGCTATAGGAAAGATAATGTTCCTGCCGATGGAACAATATATTGTTCAATATGTAAAATTGTTCTAAGAACTCACCTCAAACAACAAAACTAATTGATTTAATTCAATCTCCGATGGGATGATCTTGCAGGATTGCATTCTCAGTTTGAATCCTGTAAAAATATTGTCAACATTATTTGTTGATGTTTTGCTGGGAGCAACATATTTTTTATTTTGAAAAATCTCAATAATTTTGCATTTAAAAATTAGGATTTACTTACCATTCTTACCGGCGCTACTTTTCTGTTCATATTTGCTTGCTGTTATTGAATAAAGCGATTACAATAACACGTAACACATAGTTTTCTTATCACAAACTTGAAAATATATGCAGTTTGACAGATGATCTCAAGTTCATCACCACTACGATTACAGCGCCACGGTGGCCGGCATAAACTTGGATTTGTCAATAGCTATGGAAGATTCATATTCTCTCCTGTCGAAATTATAGACAAAGTTTTATTTACATCGGAATGGTTCACATCAAATGGTTCACAGCTATCACGAAGATTTCACGTGGAACTGCTCTATAAGGAAAAGTTCGGATAAAGTAAGACACACAAATAGTAGGTATTTTGACAATTTTCCACAATTTTATTCTGGCTCTGCTTCGCAACGAACGCTTCCTGGTTTCTGTTAAATTTGCTTTAGAAGTGTAACTATATTTTTCATTCTTTGAATATTACACCACCTTCGCAGCTTCAGATCAACATTTTCTTCTTCTTCATCTTCATAATACGATTATCTTTGAATCATTATACCATTACTGTTGTAAGGTTCTAGTGGTGCAAATTGTTCTATTATCAGTGTTAATTCTAAACTCTAATGATGGTAAGCTCCAACCGGTATTATCCTCGGATTAAATCCCGATCGCGAATGTCCGGTTGTGTTGTTGTCGACGTCGATGCTAATCAAGACGATCCTTGACAAACTTTTGGCAAATCTTCCAATCAGAGCCAGTATTAATAATTAATCCGATTTGGAGCTTACCGCAATAAATGATACTTACTAACTCCGTATGCTTTCCATACTCAGCTACCCAATTCAGACATGTGCAACGTGGTTTTAGACACGGAATTGGTAGTTATATAATTTATGGAAAATCAGCTAACAACGGCATTGAGTTGAATAGTCCTTTTGTTATTTGTTGTTGAACTTAGTTTTCCGAACATTGAAATCTGTTACCATCCCAGCAGACGGATAGGATTAACAGTAGACGAAAGAATTATTGGGAAAAGCGTCGTTTACAAAGGCAATAATTACAAATGTTGAAATGCTTTCCTATTTTTTGTATTAAATAATGCATGCATGCAGTCCCTAACACTTGTATGTCATAATGCAGTAGGTTGAAGATGGGAATATCAGAATTATTTAAGTATCTAGGAGGTTTTGTCTTTTCATGCCTCAAAGGTCAACCGTACATCCTTCTTGGATCGATGGGACTTCTTTGGCTGTTACACATATTAGGTAGGTATAGGAAATTAGAAAGAACTTGAGCAAAACTTATCGTAGTAAAGCAATAAAAGAAATATCGTTGGACACGGCGGACTAGAAGTCTTGTTGTATGTTTAGGATGTTTTATCTTGTTTTTGATGAATGAGTTGTTCATCACTTTCTTGTCGAACAATGAACAGAGAGAAATGCGCATTTCCTTCTTAAAGTGGTGCAGTAACTAAACAGTGAAAGTTTTGTTTTTTTTTTGCGATAACTAAGTTATTTGTTAATCAATATATTAAAGGTAATAGCACTAGGTTTCACTATTAAAATACAATCCTTTTCTTCAGTGCATTCCATAAATGTAACAAAGGGCCACCGATCAGGAGAGCGGAATTCACGCGATGCGAAACAAAACAAACCTTGGATAGGAGCAACCCTTAAAATCTAGTTGTTTCATTACCTAACAGTAACAAATAGTGTTGGTATCAATAGCAAAAAAAAACGACGATTCACTTCCACGTGTTTGTATGTGTGCCAACAGCCAACCGTCTTACCACATGTGCGTTTCACGGATCTCACTGATAATATGGTTTGCACGCGTCAGTGCCTGATGGTTCCGCGGAAAAATGGAATAAGTAAAATAATCACAATTAATAGGAGACGAGAAATTCGGATGAATCTTGCCACTAGTGAAATCATTGCAATTTAGTTCTACAATTCCAGAAAATTGAGAAACCAAATGCACTACTTTTACGTTAGCTGGCGATGGATAGGAATGCGCCGCCAATTTCATCTACAATCACCACACAACCACTTACCTTAAGCATATCGCTGGCCTCCTTTCGGCGGATCGAGATGTGATCCGACTCGTTCAGCAGCTCATTGGCCGAATCGGACTTGTACAGGTGCGTAACCAGCTCCGATTGTAGATTATCCTTCACAAAGTTCACCAAAAAGTGCATAATCGCCTTCGGTACCGAATCCTGGATCGATTTACGCACAATGTAGAAGTACGACTTGATGAGACGTTCTACGAGAAAAAAAATGCTAAAATTCTACCTATCGTAGATTAAAATTTTCGAAAGAAAACCTACCAATTACATCGCAATCGTTCTGCTCCTTATCGGTCAACTTTCTCGACGAATGGTTAATCGGAACATCCGGTAGCAAATTCACCGGTTTCAACGGACTTAGAACGCCATGCGTTGGAGTGTTGGTCGACGAGTTTCCGAAACTATCCGAAAAAGCTCCGGGGGTAAACTGTCCGACTGCCGGTGGTAGGATATTCGACAACCAATTCGAAGTCTGCTCGCTTACGTGATTGGATTCGATCACTTCGTTTTGTTGCATGACTGGTGCCGGTTGTGGAACAGGTCTGGCCATTGCACGCCGACTTGGCGGGTTGCCCGGCTGATGCAAATTTGACCACTGCTCCTGGGAATCGGTTTTCAGCAAGCTTGGAACCAGAGCAGCATCCTTGTGGAAATCGGGATGCTTCGTATTGATGTATGCCAGTTCGATTTGAACAAGATTTTCCACCATAACATTCGTAGTCGGCAGACGCCGGCGGAGCAGCTGCGTAACTACATCGATAATTTTTTCATGCAACTTAGGGAATCGTAGCATTTCTTGCTGAACTTCCGTTCCACAGTGCTGAATAATACGCTGCATTTCTTCGTGGATCAGTTCAACGCACCGAAGGGAAGGCTCTTCCAATCTTCGGATTTGCCGTTTGACAAGCAGCTCAAAGCTGACCTCTGGCACAAAGAGAGCTGGTCGGGGACCGGTCGCATTCCTGATGGCTGTCAGGATGTCCATCTTGGACAAACCTGTCAACGGGTGTATCGAATCCAAGGTTTTGCCGAACGTTTCGTGGAAAATGTAGCAAATTCGAGCACCTCCGCAAAGTTCAGTGGTTTCAATATTTCTGGATGTACCTTCAATTGTGGAGCAGTAAGCTGATGCAAACTTCGTAATAATCTGCAGCAAACATTGACTCTTATCGGTGACATCTTCCCCGTACGAATTCAACAGAGACTGGAACTGGGAAGCCATGACATTCACTCGAGTTTTCAGCTCCGGCAAACAGTCCCGGATGTGGTGCATCAACAAGCGATTCAACGTCTTTGCCAGATACGGCGTTCCATTTCGTGTGGCCAGCGTCGGATATTTCCGCTGCAAGTATGCTGCCTCATCCCGCAACTGTTCCTCAATCATTTTCTTATCATTAATATCCTGCTGAGATCGATTGACCACACCAATAATACCCAACTTTACCGGAATCAACCTGCCACAGAGGATATCAATGGCATCCGTGCCAGCATCCATCAAATCTAACTTGGTCAGCACCGCCAAAGTTCTCCGCCCGTCCGGATCTACATCCTTCGCCATCTTCAGCGACTCACTGGTCGCCATGTCCGTATTGGCCGCCGTCACTGCCAAGATGATCGAGTTCGGATTCTCAATGTACTGCACCAGAAGATTCTTGATTTGCGCTTCAATATCCTCGGGCTGATCGCCGACCGGTACCTTCGTGATACCCGGCAAATCCACCAGCGTTAAGTTGACCACCTTTGTCGAGTAGATCTTCAGGTTGATCGGTTCCGGACAAATACCCTTGTTGCTGCCGGCCATGCGATCCGTTTCGTTTTCAATCTCATTCCGAATCTCGTCAAAATCGGAGAAGATCTTGTTTTTTATGTGTAGAAAGCGGCCCCATTCCTCAACGCTGACCGTGCCCTGATCGGCGGAACGATGCTCCCGGTCATCGAGTGGCGTGTAAACCAGCTGCAGAACCAAAGGCCGCCGGGTAACGATACCGGTGCCCCGGGGGAGAAACGTTCGCCCGACGAGACTCTCGATGACGGAACTCTTGCCGGAGCTCTGGAAAAAAAGGTGGGATGAGAACACAGGAGAACATTGAGCTGTGGCAATTTATGGCTGTTTTTTAAATTTGTTTAGGACGTACTGTTATTAACCTGTGCGCACCCAGTTCTTCTTCATACAAGGCTATCTTGATGACGTTTTTCTTGTGGATAATTCGTTTTTATTTATTTATTTGTCAGCATCAACAGACTCGATATGGTCCCAATGATGGTTTAACTTAAAATTAAAATTAAAGTCATAAGTTAAAACTACAAAACATTAAAACATGATCATTGACTGTTTCCATTTCTGGAGAAGAATGAAGAGAAACGTCTCCGAAATGTTAGTCGTGGCAGGTGAAAATCGAATACTGATGAAACTCGGTTAAATACTCGCTGCGGTCCGCCTATTGCACCGTTGATTGCATAGTTTGTCATAGTTTGGCATTCTCAGCATAACATTGTTACGAAGCATTCGAAGTTGGACGTTAATGTTTACTTGCTCCAAGATTGCCATGCAATCAATTCTGTCATGTAACGTGTCCGCGACAAGCAGGGCTTTTGAAGTATCTCTTCTGGTGCGAAGAGGCTCCGAGTCGATCAGCTGGCAGCGACTTTCATAGCTGAGCAAATGAAACGGTAACATTCTCAACGCGTATCGCAGAAAGCGGCGACAGACTCGACTCTCTCAGTACCATTGTTGTAGTTCGGACTTCAAACCACAGAACAATATTCTAGAATGGAACGTACCAGGGAACAATACAGTGACTTGAGGCAATGGATGTCGGAGAAATTCTTAGCTGTTCTGAAGATAAAGCCCAATGTCCTTGACGACTTGTCGACGACGTACGAGATGTGTTGCTTATATGTAAGTTGAGAGTCCAGGATGACACCTAGATCTTTTACATGGCTCACACGTTCAGTAATGGTGTCCCGGAGAGCACAGTGAAAAATAACTGGTTTTTTCTTTCGGGTAAAAGTGATGACTGAACACTTCGCAGGATTTACTGTCATTCGGTTCAAATGGCATCACAATCTTGTAACGCGTACCGGTGGAAACTAACGTTTTAAAATTGGCTCACTACTTGACTAACCTATTCTGCCGATACTCGCATAATTCAAGAGCCACATGTGAAAAGGGCACACAAGCTTTTTGTAAACAAACCTTTGTAGGCCCTCTTCTCGCCAACCGAGGGTCGCCCACGCAAACTAACAACATCATCGGGAAGGGGAAACCTTCCCCTATCCGGCGATGTTGATGGTTGCGTTGGTGTCATATGGGTGGCGAGAAAAGGGCATAAGAATGTTTGTTTACAAAAAGCTTGTATGCCCTTTTCAAATGTTGTTCTTGAATTGTCCCATCTTTGCTTGATTTCCTATTCATATGGGACAGTTATGCTTTTATGGGCAGTATAGATCAGTGCACGGTCCCTAACCTCACTTTTTGCTTCCTATCATTTTGTCTGTGAGTAAAAGAGATGGCAACGAATGGGAGCCAAAACAAACCACCCAAAACTGTCAAAATTTACGGGAGAGGGAAGAGTGCGGCAAATCTTCGTGTACTGATCTATTGGTCCCAAGCAAATCGATTAACGTATCCTATTCTAGTCAAAATTCTAGTACTACACAATGTTTGTTTTGATTCGCTATGAAAGTTTGACAGATAAAATGAGGGGTTCGTGGATTTTCCTATGTTTCGAGGGGCTCATCGAAACATGGGAAATCCATGGATGGCAATCGATGTCCGTCGGTGATTTGCACTAGATTGCGAAACAGAGACCGACGTTAATTAAAGGAATGAAATTCAAGATACAGGACGATGATGTGAATACAGAAATATTATCAATATCGATGTATTGACATCAATATAAAATCAGTGTCAAAATGGCGCAATTGCTTTTGCAAACATTGGCTTTAGCCGTCGATTTCTCGCAAATGAAAGCCCATACCTCCAAATTACAAATGCTAGTTGGTACAGGAAACATTCCTCTGCGTGCTGGTGTCATTCATTATCATAAGTGAGCTTTCATTCGCGAGAAATAGACGACTAAAGCCATTGTTTACAAATGCAACTACGCCCCTTTTAAATGTTGGCACTGAAATGCACTGAAAAGTAATGAAACTGGGTTGTTAGCGGAATGCTTCAAATACAACAGCAAAAAAGGTTATCTTCCATTTAATTCCACTTAATTAATTTTAGTATCCATGACAGATACGTATTTCGACTACAATGTGCAGTCTTCATCAGTGTCATTCCCACTAAAGAACTTATCAAAATCTAACCCCCTTAAGTACTCATCCCCTAGGTAAAAATGTCAAGATCACAGGTATAAAAATGAAACTACAATGCAACTAGCTGCATATGAGATAGTCATATTTCAACAGAATTTGTGAAGTAGAACAATAATTCACAACCAAGTTTTACGATACAAGCAAAACAGATTTGCGTCCACCACCAGCTTAGGACAATCATAATGAATTAGAAATCAAGTTCAGAACTGTCTGGAAACTTCCCCACAAGCTACACCACCTATAAGCATTTTAAGCCGTTTCCTGCTATCTCCATGACGTAGGTACGTAAATTGGTAATGGACGGATTCCCTTCGGGTTTTTAACCGACGTAATATACCTAGAAATTCACTTATCAGCTGCACCAATCACATCACTGTTGAACAATTGAAGAGACTTGGTTTTTGCGGATCGCTCCTGTATATGATGAATATTTTCACTGCAATCTTCTAATGTTTCGTCGTGTGCAGCAAATTGTAAAAATCTTCACAAATTCCCTATTTTCCCAAGCAATTATTCTTATACTTTTCACCGATAAAAACACCACTGATATTATATCATGGTTTGTTTATTGGGTTTTCTTTTCCGAGCCGTGACCCAAATGCACTCCATTTCCATTGTAAAACGTTTAAACATGTCAACACCAACTCCGATGGACAATAGCGTCATTTCATTTTTGACAAATGATGTAATTATCACATTTAAAAATTCATTACTCTCTCGATCTCAAATTTATCATTTCAAGCACTCGTCACTCTGCCGGACCGAGGTCCGAGATCAACAAATTTACACACAAAATCGCATTGAAAGCGAAGAAAAACATCGTTTTCTGCCCACCTTACCATTCGGTTGTTTTCTAGTTACATAATTTGTTGAAGCGCACTTTCCTGGGGGAATAATTGTTCCCCAGAGCCCATAAGGAAAACCTATCAAAAATGATTACCTGACTGCCCAGGACGACGATCTGGGGCAGCTGAATTGCGTCCGATCCGACTGTGTTGAATACATCTTGCAGCTTGTTCACCACCGGTATAAGAGCTTCCATCTTCGTCTGCTTGTTTTTTTAACACTGCCTTTTTTCCTCGACCTGCTCCTCCTACGGATGACCGATCCTCGCTTGATGCACTTCTATCCTTCTATAGGTTACGGAACAAATTCGGGATTCTGCTTTTTCAAGAAGTACTGGAGCTAAGCCACACAACTCCTAACCTCGCGAGCACGATCGACTTTTCCGACGAAAATTACAAATGCGGAAAAAAGCGCAATGAACTGTGGATCTATTTTTCAGCTCTTTGCACTTTTTGATGGATGGCAGCTCAAACGATTCGCACACACTGTGCGTCGTCATGCAGTCACTAGCGCACACAAATTAAATATTTTGTGTTGCATCCAATTTGCACAAACTATAAAGTTCTTACAACATAAGACAATAAAATTCAACTTGCTGTCGGGCTCAAACAAGACCAATTTCTGGTTGACAAAAAGAAGCTATTTGAGAACGGTTTTCACCCAATATACATCGCAAAGAAATACAAAACTATCCTGGAATTTCTTTCACTCGTGTTCGTGCCTCAGTCGTGACGTTTCGAACCGGTTTAGTGAGATGTTTTAGATTTACATTCTTACCCCTCGATAACAGGGATGCCAAATCAGAGGTAAAAATATGAAATGTTTGAGTCAGTCCGCATCGTGCTCTCTTGCCGTGCGGATCTATGGGGCTGTTCATAAACTACGTAGACAGTTTAGGGGGGGTTTGTTAATTAACCACGACCCATACAAATTTTAAAAATTTTGTATGGACAATTCGACAGTGAGCATGCATAAGGCCCTATACGCGATGAACGATTCTCTTCGTCGATTTTCTCTTTTGTTAATAACTCGCTAGATTTAACGTTTCTCGGTGCGTTTGCTGTTGCTTTTGATAGCCAATACAACCTGTTACTACTCTGCATTGAACAAATTCTAGAAAATTGTTTCGCTCACTGTCGAATTGTCTACGCAGGGGGGAGGGGAGGAGGTCGAGAATCCCAAAAAAAACTGTCTACGTAGTTTATGAACAGCCCCTATATGCTTTTTGCTGAAGGAAGTGTTACTACTACCTAAAGCTACAACAAATTTAAACAGCACTTTTCAGTGCTCAACCTGTAAATGTCTACCTTATTCAACTCTTATTCCTCTTCGATACTTGTTTGGACCCTACGCGAGGTAATCCTTCTTGGATATCGATTTGGAAATTTCCTCTTCGATCCTTCAGATTCTTATAGTAAAATCACAGACAAACAGACATTCGCAAGTTGTTCATCGAACAAGCATTTAACGGTCAATTTAAAAGTATCAAAGTTGGTAGTACCGCCACCTGTGGTGCGCATATAAAATTCCCTTGCGTTTGACGTTTACACACAACTGCCAGACAAAACCGACGGTAGAGTCAGGGCAACGAAGTGGAATATCAGCGGACGGATTCGGACCTGTTGTGGAAATAAAGGAACTCGCGAGAAATCACTTTAACTACGTTTATTGTGAAGTAATGAAATTGGGTTGTTAGCGGAATGCTTTAATAAAACAGCAAAAAAAGGTTATCTTCCATTTAATTCCACTTAATTAATTTTGGTATCCATGACAGATACGTATTTCGACTACAATGTGCAGTCTTCATCAGTGTCATTCCCACTAAAGAACTTATCAAAATCTAACCCCCTTAAGTACTCATCCCCTAGGTATAAAAGTCAAGATCACAGGTATATAAATGAAACTACAATGTGTTGAATCGGAACCTACCTAACTAATTAAAACCACAGATTTAAGTAAGCTAAAGGAGAAAAATCTATTCAACTCTCTAATAAGGAAAATCCCAAAGGCTTGGTAGCCATCATAATGAAGTAATGAAATTGGGTTGTTAGCGGAATGCTTTAATAAAACAGCAAAAAAAGGTTATCTTCCATTTAATTCCACTTAATTAATTTTGGTATCCATGACAGATACGTATTTCGACTACAATGTGCAGTCTTCATCAGTGTCATTCCCACTAAAGAACTTATCAAAATCTAACCCCCTTAAGTACTCATCCCCTAGGTATAAAAGTCAAGATCACAGGTATATAAATGAAACTACAATGTGTTGAATCGGAACCTACCTAACTAATTAAAACCACAGATTTAAGTAAGCTAAAGGAGAAAAATCTATTCAACTCTCTAATAAGGAAAATCCCAAAGGCTTGGTAGCCATCATAATGAAGTAATGAAATTGGGTTGTTAGCGGAATGCTTTAATAAAACAGCAAAAAAAGGTAATCTTCCAGGGGGAGTACCTAAGGGGGTTAGATTTTGATAAGTTCTTTAGTGGGAATGACACTGATGAAGACTGCACATTGTAGTCGAAATACGTATCTGTCATGGATACCAAAATTAATTAAGTGGAATTAAATGGAAGATAACCTTTTTTTGCTGTTTTATTAAAGCATTCCGCTAACAACCCAATTTCATTACTTCATTATGATGGCTACCAAGCCTTTGGGATTTTCCTTATTAGAGATTATTAGAGTTTATGCCGAGACATTGAAAAGTCAATGGTTTCGCAGTATTGATTGTAAGACGCCATCATGCGATTTAATGGCCCAAATTTAGCATAATTTGTGCGATGATGGGTTACGGCAAATAAATTTCGATTTCTGAGTTGTCGAGTAGGTACATAAAAATTTAATTTTGATAAAAGTTCTGCTGAGTTAATGCGCTGCGAAACGATATCGTTTACAAACGAAACCATTGCATATTCACGACGCTCTTTTAATGTTTGTATGTTTATAAGCATGCAGCGTGCTTCATATGATGGAAGAGGAAATGATGTCCAACCTAATTTACGAAGGGCATATAATAGAAATTGCTTTTGTACTGATTCTAATCATTCTTCGTGCGTGATTGAAAATGGAGACCATACAATGCTGCAATATTCCAGTATTGACCTCACATAGGCAATATATAGTGTTTTAATTGTGTATGGGTCCTGAAAGTTATAGCAAAAGCGCTTGATAAAGCCTAGCATGTTATTTGCCCTGTGAATAATTGTATTGTAATGGTCTATGAAAGTTAGTTTGGAGTCTAAGATAATCCCTAAATCCCTGACTCTTTCACATTTTTCTACATTCTGATTTCCTAATGCAATTGAAATGTTTGATGGTGTTCTTTTTCTGCTAAATGATATTAAGTTGCATTTTTTTACATTCAGTTCTAATAGGCTTTTTTTACACCATGTGTAGAATATGTGTATTTCACTCTGGAATATATTGATGTCTTCATCATTTTTTATTTCCAAAAAGAGCTTCATGTCGTCGGCATAGATTAGCAATTTTATTTTTTTGAGAATGAAGGAAATGTCGTTTACGTACAGAATAAAAAGAAGAGGTCATAGATGAGAGCCTTGCGGGACTCCTGAGGTGACTTGAATTGGGGTCGATTTCTTTCCGTTGAATTTAATTATTTGTTGGCGGTTAGTTAAATATGATTCATTCCGTATCGAGCGCTGAGTCGGTTAACACGGTCCCGGTCTCTCACACGACATAAAGTATTAGTTGTGATTTTTTTCCACCCGCGTGGTTTTTTCGCATCACAGTGCAGTGTCCAGGTGATAAGCGCGCGTGTCTCGGAAGCACCGAAATTCGGCGAGCCCGTTTATTTCGAGTGTCCATCTCTACCCATCCCGGTGAAAGATCACCATCATCACGACGTCTCCATTGTATCGCAGTTATCGACGTCTCCATTGTATCGCCACCTGCAGCTGCAAGCAAGCAGTAGCAAACGGCATAAGTATAGTAGAATAGTTTTTTCGATTGCCTTGCTATTGTATAGCAAAGTTGCCTTGTGGCAGTGTGCTCTCCCTAATAGGGTGGGGCATTTTTGCAATTAGTAAAAAGTTATTTTTTTTGTATATAATTTTTTTTTTTTTTTGATAATATTTTTTTTTGTATGGTTGCATGGCAACGAAATATTAACAACTAGTAGTTAAGTAAATTAATTGGTGAAAGTTATTCTTAAGTTTTTTTTTTTTTTTTTCATTTTTAAGCGGTTGTGCACCGCTTTTGCGCAACACTTATGGCGTCTTCGGATGCCTACGTTGCGCGAACCAGATACTACCAACCGTCTTCGAAAGGACCATGGGTTGTCTTTTTTCGGCCCAAAAATAAACCTTTGAAAACTCTCGACATTACGAGAGATTTGCTGCGGAAGTATCCGGGAATCTTGGTACACAAGGAAAGATTCAACAAACTGCGGGTAGAAGCACCGACTTATGATGTGGCAAATAAAATTGCTGAACACGAGCTTTTTAGTGTTGAGTATAACATCTACATCCCTTCTCGAGATGTGGAGATAGAAGGCGTGGTCTCCGACGCGAGTCTGACTGTCGAGGACTTGAAACATGCCTCGGGAACTTTTAAAAACTCGACATTCGCTACCGCGCTAGTGAAGATACTGGATGTAAGGCAACTGCATTCAGCATCTTTGCTAGACGGTAAAAAAGTTTATCGGCATTCAGACTCGTTTCGCGTGACTTTCGCAGGTTCGGTTCTCCCAAACTTTGTTAAAATTGATGGTGCTTTTTTTCCGGTGCGGCTGTTTGTACAGAGGGTATACAATTGTACCAACTGCAAAAGGCTGGGACACTCGGCCAGCCATTGCGGCAACAAAACTCGTTGTGGCAAATGTGGTGAAAACCACAAAGAGGATTCTTGCCACAAAGAATCAGTAAAATGCGCTTATTGTGGCGAGAATCCTCACCCTTTGCAGGAGTGCCCGATGTACAAGCAGCACTCCGATAAAGTGCAGCGTTCAATCTCTGGACGCTCCAAGCAGACATATGCTCAAATGGTGAAGGCTGCATCAGCCGTCCAAGATGCAAACCAATTTTCGATTTTGTCCGCTGAAGAATCGGACTCTGACTCATCCGATGAAGGTGATTCTACGGTGGTACACGCACCTTCAAAAATGGACGGATCCTCAAAAAGAAAATGCCCCTCCCCGAAAGTGCGCCGTAAGAAAACAAAAGTCACCTCCAGAAGATTGGCAAATTCCCAGGGTAATGGGGATGAAAAAACGAAACCGAAGGCTCCTGCTGAACCAATCCCTGGATGCAGCAGGAATTTTCCACCATTGCCCAAAAAAGATAAGAAAAATAATAAAGCTGCTCCTCAAACTTCTCAAAAGAAATCCAAGTTCGAACGAGGTTTGCTAGCTTTTTCGGACATTGTGGAATTCATATTAAATATGTTCAACATACAAGACCCTCTTAGAAGCTTAGTTTCTGCCTTGCTTCCAACGTTAGAATCATATCTTAAGCAATTGACTGTTTCATGGCCCCTCCTTGCATCAATCATATCTTTCGATGGATAATTCGTCGAACGAGGTTGAAGATATGATCACGGTGCTACAGTGGAACTGCCGTAGTCTAGTGCCTAAACTAGACTCGTTCAAATTTTTACTTCACAATTCTGATTGTGATATATTTGCTCTCTGTGAAACATGGCTTTCTTCCGATAAAGAACTCAACTTCCACGATTTTAACATTATACGCCTGGATAGAGACGATTCTTATGGAGGAGTACTTTTAGGGATCAAAAAGTGCTACCCTTTCTACAAAATCTCCCTTCCTGCTCTATCCGGCGTCGAAATCGTTGCTTGCCAAATAAATGTGAAGAACAAAGATCTTTGCATAGCTTCAGTATACGTTCCACCAAGAACCTCCATTAGCCGTAGTCAACTCTGGAATCTAGTTTCGATTCTTCCATCCCCAGTATTAATTCTGGGTGATATGAACTCCCATGGTACTGGGTGGGGCGATCTATATGACGACAATAGAGCGGCTATTTTTTACGATTTATGTGACGATTTCAATTTGACTATTTTGAACACTGGTGAAGCGACACGTATAGCAAAACCTCCGGCTCGAGAAAGCCGACTCGACCTATCTTTGTGTTCAAGATCGCTATCATTGGATTGTCAGTGGAAGGTTATCAATGATCCCCATGGTAGCGATCATTTGCCAATCATCATTCCAATAAAGTGTGGCCCTCACTCTGCAGAACCATCTCGGGTTCCATTTGATCTTACAAGGAACATCGACTGGCAGAAATATGCAACGGCGGTGACAATCGGTGTCGAATCAATAGATGCGCTTCCACCATTGGAAGAATATCGATTCCTAGCCGATTTGATTTACAAAAGCTCACTGGAAGCACAAAAAAGAAAAGTTCCAAGTGCACCCTTTAAAAGGAGACCAGCCACACCTGGTTGGGACGAAGAATGCACAAAATTGTATGTAGAAAAATCTGATGCTTTCAAAGCTTTTCGTAGACACAAAACCTCCACTTACTTCGAGGAATATTCAAAGCTTGAGACAAAGCTGAAACAATTAATCAAAGCAAAAAAACGCGGTTATTGGCGCAATTTCGTCGAGGGACTCTCACGAGAAACCTCCATGAACACCTTGTGGAGGGTGGCTCGCAACATGCGTAACCGCTCATCTTTCAATGAGAGTGAAGAATACTCCAACCGATGGATATTCGATTTCGCTAAAAAGGTCTGTCCGGACTCAGTTCCAGCACAAAATATTCTTCGAGAAGCGTCTCCTAGCGGCGGCTCTCTGGATAGACCATTCTCAATGCTGGATTTCTCTATGGCTCTTCTTTCATCGAACAACTCCTCACCGGGAAGCGATATGATTAAATTCAATCTTCTGAAAAATCTCCCAGATATCGCTAAAAGACGCTTGCTAGATTTATTCAATTCCTTGCTAGAAAACAACATTGTACCGCCTGAATGGAGACAGGTCAAAGTAATAGCCATTAAAAAACCTGGCAAATCAGCGTCTGACCATAACTCATACCGTCCGATTGCTATGCTTTCGTGCATTAGGAAATTGTTGGAGAAAATGATCCTTCGGAGACTCGATCAGTGGGTCGAAACAAATAACTTGCTTTAAAATATGTACACAGTTTGGGTTCCGCAAGAGCAAAGGAACAAACGATTGTCTAGCGCTGCTTTCCACAGATATTCAACGGGCCTTTGCGACCAAGGAGCAATTGGCTTCAGTATTCTTGGACATTAAGGGGGCTTTTGATTCAGTTTCCATTGAAATTCTGTCAGACAATCTGCACAGATGTGGACTTTCTGGAATTTTAAATAATTTCTTGTACAATTTGTTGTCAGAAAAGCAAATGAACTTTTCTCTTGGAAAACTGACAACTTCCAGAATTAGTTACATGGGCCTGCCCCAAGGCTCATGTCTCAGCCCTCTTCTTTATAACTTTTATGTCAAAGATATCGACAACTGTTTGGCAGAACAATGCACGCTAAGACAACTTGCAGATGACGGTGTGGTTTCCGTAAGAGGTCCACATGCCGTGGACTTGCAAGGACCATTGCAAAATTCCTTAGATAACTTGTCTTCTTGGGCTATGAATCTAGGGATCGAATTCTCGCCGCAGAAAACTGAACTGGTAGTGTTTACTCGAAAGCGGTACCCAGCCCAAATGCAGCTTAATCTTTTGGGCAGAAACATTACCCAATCATTGTCTTTCAAGTACCTTGGGGTCTGGTTTGATTCAAAGTGCACTTGGAATGCCCATATTACGTATTTGAAGCAAAAATGTCAGCAGAGGATCAACTTTCTCCGTTCAATTTGCGGCACATGGTGGGGTGCTCATCCGGGAGACCTCATAACGCTTTATAAAACAACTATTCTCTCTGTTCTAGAGTACGGCTCTTTCTGCTTTCTCTCGGCAAGAAAAAGTCACCTAATAAAATTGGAACGAATTCAATATCGTTGTCTGCGTATTGCTCTAGGCTGTATGCACTCAACGCATAACATGAGTCTCGAGGTTCTGGCAGGAGTAACACCCCTCCAGAACCGTTTCTGGGAGCTCTCTCTCAGAATACTAATCAAATGCGGAGTGACAAACACACTTATAATTGCTAATTTTGAAGAAATTCTTGGGCTGAACACACAATCTCGATTTATGAGAATCTACCACCACTACATATCGTCGGATATGTGTCTTCCTTGTTATACTCCAGACCGTGTTCACTTCAGCAATCGCAGTTCCTCAATTGAATATGATCTGACCATGAAACAAGCAACTCATGGGATTCCCGATCAACTTCGACCTATTATTATTCCGCGTATTTTTACTGAAAAGTACCAACAAGTCAATTGCATGAAAAGATATTTTACAGACGGGTCCCGTCTCAATGGATCCACTGGCTTCGGTGTCTTCAATGAAAACTCTAGCGCCTTCCGCAAACTTCAGGAACCTTGTTCCGTTTTTGTTGCTGAGCTGGCAGCAATCAACTTCGCATTGGGGATGATTTCCAACATGCCCGCAGACCATTACTTCATCTTCTCGGATAGTCTCAGTTCGATTGAGGCTATTCGGTCGATGAAACCAAGTAGGCACTCATCTTATTTCCTTTCAAAGGTAAGGGAGCAGATGTGTGTGCTGGTCGAAAGATCATATATGATTACCTTTGTATGGGTCCCCTCACATTGCTCAATCCCAGGCAATGAGAAGGCGGACTCTCTCGCAAAGGTGGGCGCGCAGGAAGGCGAATTGTATGACAGGCAAATTTCACACGATGAATTTTACCATTTAGTGCGTCAGAGTACCTTTTCGAGTTGGCAAACCGATTGGGACACTGGAAATCTTGGACGGTGGTTACATTCAATTATTCCTAATGTTTCTTCGAGAGCGTGGTTTAAAGGCTTGGGCTTAAGTCGTGACTTTATTCGCGTGATGAGTAGACTTATGTCCAACCACTACTCGCTAGATGCTCATCTCAATAGAATAAACCTCGTGGACAGCAACATCTGTCGGTGTGGAAACGGTTACGATGACATCGAACACGCAGTTTGGCAATGTACGGATAATGACGCCGCCAGAGAGCGACTTTTGAATACCCTCGAGGCCCAAGGAAGACAACCCTATGTTCCTATCAGAGACGTGTTGGCAACCCGTGATCTCTGCTATATGCAGTCCGTTTATGTTTTTCTTCAAATGTCTAGTATAAGAATTTAATTCCTTTTGTCTTTTGTCTCTCTTTATTAGTTTTTGTTTGTCTTGTCCCCCCGTCTCGATGAGTCTCATCGTCGCCCACTGGTCACCCACCATAGCCGGTCAAACTCCGGACGAAGCTAGAACAGAACTACCGTTCATACTGGCGACAACGCTCTGATGAGACAACGAAACCCTACCCCAAGATCCTCCCCTGATCCTATCCTTCGAAAATGTACCCTTCTAACCTCGAGTAAGCCGCGAGTAATCGGCCCAACTCCTACTAGACATAGAATTAAGTGAATTTTGTTACACACAGTGAACAATGAATTATCGGCTCCGTAAAGCTAACGCGATTGAGCCTTCCAAATAAACGAACTAGATAAAAAAAAAAAGTTAAATATGATTCAAGCCATTTCAGGAGTCCTGGCTCAATTCCAATTTTTTTCAATTTGAAAAGAAGCATTGGTATGTCAATTCGGTCAAATGCCTTGCTAAAGTCTGTATAGAGAGCTTCTACGTGGTTTCCATTATCCATTGCATTTAATGAATAGTCTATAAATTCAAGTAAATTTGTCGAGGTCGAACGTCCTTTAAAGAAGCCGTGTTGCATGTCAGTAATTCTATTTTTGGTTTGAAGAAATAATTTTTCATTTACAATTGCCTCGAAAAGCTTTGGAATGCAAGAGATAATGGCTATTCCACGATAATTACGTACGTCAGATTTTCGGCCAGATTTAAAAATAGGTACTAAAAATGAGCTTTTCCATATTTTTGGGAATGGAGCAGTGAGTTCCATTGCTAGACTTTTTAAAAATACTGGAGGAATTCCGTCAGGTCCAGGACCTTTTGAGGCGTCTAAATTCTTTAAAGCCTGCAAAATATCCTGCACTTGAAGTTGATTGACGCCAATGTCCCTTGAAAATTCTGGATGAAATGCAAAATAATCGCGGTCGCGATCTTCATCGGAAAATGTCGTATAGATTTCTTGAAAAAAAATTGCAAAAAGCTTACAATTTTTTCCGAGCTATCCCCGACACGTTCGTCAAGATGCATTATT
This sequence comes from Ochlerotatus camptorhynchus, assembly GCF_037179485.1. Taxonomy (NCBI): domain Eukaryota; kingdom Metazoa; phylum Arthropoda; class Insecta; order Diptera; family Culicidae; genus Ochlerotatus; species Ochlerotatus camptorhynchus. The sequence continues at coordinate 149,555 of NW_027040951.1, forward strand.
GATGGAAAATTGTCAGATTTTAATTTGGTTTTTACGTAATTAAAGAAGTTCTTTGGGCAGGACTTTATTTCAAGTTCAGTTTTTGAATTAAATTCTTCAAATGCATTACTGATGGCTAAATCTAGTTGATCGCATAAGTCCAAATAGATAGCCAAATTTTCACTATTATTGTGTTTTTTGTAATGTTTATGTGCTTTCTGTTTTCGATTTTTTAAGTTTTTTATTTGTCTGTTATACCAGACTGGATTTTTTGTGCTTCTGTAGCGTCTTTTTTTCTTCAAAGGTATTTCTTCCAAAATTATTCCTGATAAAATTTGGTAGAAGATGTCTACAGCAGTTTCGACATTTCCTTCATTCCTTAGAATTATTTGCCAATTGACGCTGTTTAATTTATGTTTGATTTTTTCGTAGTCTGCTAATTTGTATTCAAAGACTTCCTCGTATTCGCAGTCGTTGGGTCTTTGGTATTCGTGTACAAATAAAGAATATTCAATTGCTGTGTGAAACGCTTCGTTTTTCCACAATGGGTTTAATGATTCGGTCACACAGAAATCTTCATAAATATTCGTTAGTAAAAAGTCCAAATAGCAATTTTGTTGATTTTTGATGTGGTTAATTTGGTTCAGTCCTAAATTAGCAGTTTTGTCAAAAATGAACTGCAATGTTTCATTATCCCCAACGACTGGGAGTAAGATACATTCATTTTCAGAGTCCAGAATGAAGTCAGCATGGCGTTGATTAAAGTCTCCATAGATGTGAACTTTAACCTCAGGAGGAAGCTCAGATAAAATTTGTTCAGCACTTTGGAAGAAGGCTTCATAAGTGCTTTTATGAGCATGGTCTGGTGGAAAATACACTGAGGCGAACACGTGCGTTTCACCGGCAATGTGTGATTTCACCCAAATATGCTCAAATTCTGTAAATTTTGGTGTAAAGATAATTTCTGAGTTAAAATTGGCCGAAAGAGCTATAAGGACTCCACCGCCTGACTTCTTCTGAGTTGCATGAAAATTTCTGTCGTCTCTGAATACATTAAAAGCATTTCCAAAGATTTCTTCACTTTTCACGCTTTCGTCCCAGCTTGTTTCAGTTGCCAGAATGACCGAGAAGGATGAGCATAATAATCATATCTGTCATGGATACCAAAATTAATTAAGTGGAATTAAATGGAAGATAACCTTTTTTTGCTGTTTTATTAAAGCATTCCGCTAACAACCCAATTTCATTACTTCATTATGATGGCTACCAAGCCTTTGGGATTTTCCTTATTAGAGAGTTGAATAGATTTTTCTCCTTTAGCTTACTTAAATCTGTGGTTTTAATTAGTTAGGTAGGTTCCGATTCAACACATTGTAGTTTCATTTATATACCTGTGATCTTGACTTTTATACCTAGGGGATGAGTACTTAAGGGGGTTAGATTTTGATAAGTTCTTTAGTGGGAATGACACTGATGAAGACTGCACATTGTAGTCGAAATACGTATCTGTCATGGATACCAAAATTAATTAAGTGGAATTAAATGGAAGATAACCTTTTTTTGCTGTTTTACGTTTATTGATCGAGCGCAAAATACAATGCAACCGAACGCGGTAGCAGTTACTTTTGGAATGATAATGATGTTCGTTGCCAGATATATATCATAACAATTAAGGCTGGTAAGTTACTGTAGTAACTGGAGCACTTAGGTTAAAATGAAATGTAATTTATTTTGAATTTGAAACAAATAAAGAGTTAAGGGGCTGTTCATAAACTACGTAGACAGTTTAGGGGGGGGGGGGTTGACAATTATCCACGGCCCATACAAATTTAAAAAATTTTGTATGGAAGATTGTCTACGCAGGGGGAGGGGGTGGGTTTCAAGAATCCCAAAAAACTGTCTACGTAGTTTATGAACAGGCCCTTAAAAAAAATAAAAAAAGCTCCCCGCAAGCAGCTTCACGACTGGCCTCAACCGCTGACTCAACCTCAAACTCAACCGCTGATCGAATTCAGTTCCAATCACCGTGTGTGGTGTCCGGTCGTCGGCATCAGCTGCAGCAGTAGCAGTGCTTTCGGCGCGTGGCGTTGAACATTGTTCACCAGTACATAACGAAAGGCTGCCTGAAAGTAGTGAGCTGCATCCCACATTAAAGCTGGGTTTTGAATATTTTCTCTCGGGAAAATATTTTTGATGATTCCTGGGGGACTGATTTGGACGAAGTAAGGTCTATAACTAAAAAGTTTCAAAATATGAAAGCTCCAGGTGATGATGGAATTTTCCAATTTTGAAGCCGGATAAAAATCCAGCTGAAGCTTCTAGCTACCACCCAATAAGTTTGCTTTCTTCAATAAGTAAACTTTTTGAAAAGATAATTTTGAATAGAATGATGCTTCACATCAATACGAACTCAATTTTTGCAGATGAGCAGTTTGGATTTCGCCTTGGGCATTCAACTACTCATCAACTCTTAAGAGTTACCAATTTAATTCGTTCAAATAAATCTGAAGGCCACTCAACTGGAGTTGCTCTTCTAGACATAGAAAAAGCATTCGATAGTGTTTGGCATGAAGGTTTGATTGCTAAATTGAAAAAGTTTAATTTTCCACTTTATATTATATGAAATTAGTTCAAAATTATTTAACTGACAGAACTCTGCAGGTAGATTATCAAAATTCTAAATCTAATCGACTACCTGTTAGAGCAGGAGTTCGTCAGGGTTTGCATTCTTGGGCCTATATTGTATAACATTTTCACTTTGGACCTGCCTGATTTGCCTCAGGGTACCACAAATCTTTGTTCGCTGATGACACAGGCATTTCCGCTAAAGGAAGAAGTCTTCGTGTTATTTGCAGCAGACTGCAGAAAGTTTAGATATTTTCTCTTCTTATTTACAAAAATGGAAGATTTCTCCCAACGCTTCCAAAACTCAACTTATAATATTTCCACATAAGCCTAGAGCTTCGTTTTTGAAACCTAGTAGTAGCCACATAGTCACTATGAACGGAGTTTCAATTTCCTGGTCAAACCAAGTGAAATATCTTGGATTAATACTTGACCAAAAATTAACTTTTAAAGATCACATTGAGGGCATTCAAGCTAAATGTAACAAATATATTAAATGTTTGTATCCTCTTATAAACAGGAAATCCAAACTTTGCCTGACGAATAAACTTCTAATATTTGAACAAGTTTTTAGACCGGCCATGCTTTACGCTGTGCCAATATGGCCTTGTTGTTGCACTACCAGGAAAAAAGCACTTCAAAGGATTCAGAACAAAGTTCTGAAAATGATTTTGAAGTTGCCTCCCTGGTACAGTACTACCGAGGTACATAGAATTTCGAATGTTGAGACTTTAGAACAAATGTCCAACAAAATAATGAATAATTTCAGGCAAAAATCGTTGCAACAACTCATGTGTGGGACACATAAAAACAATATTTGAAATTTTGTTAGTGTTCAATGTTGGTTCAAGTATTTTTCCTGGAATGTAATAAATTATGAAAGTTCAAATGTATGGTCCTAAACAAGCCGTTACATATTTTGGTGTAGACACTGGTAACTATTTGAATTTCCATGATATGCAATTAAGTATGAAAATCAACTCTTTTAATTTTATTGGTGGCCCTTAAAAGGGCCGTTTGATGTTGTGGTTCCGAAAGAACCGTTGGGTGATGTTGATATTCGTACCTTCTAGGATG